>NW_025957978.1:0-44785 GCF_023159225.1 Perognathus longimembris pacificus | reverse complement strand
GTCAATTTTGAAAAAAAAAATACGCATCGTGCTGTGCTGTTTGTGTTTGCTTGAGTGCATTCGCGCGCTCTCGCTTTCTCCACTTTACAATTTTTTTGTTATTATTTATCTATTCCTGAGTTTATCTTATTTTTTATTTGTTTATTTAAATGAAGTCGACCAGTTGCCTTGCCCCTTCCTTCCATTATCCGTCACCGAGACAAACTGAACAAAGTTCTGAGGTCGACCTTGTAAAGATAAGGATTCAGGTCTGTCTGCTGGTTACCTTTGCTCCTGCGCGCCCTGCCCTTCTCTCCGCATTTATGTGTTTGTTTGTTTCTCTATCTAATCTTTTGGGTTTTTATTTCTAATGAGGTCGACCAGTTGTCTATTTATTATTTTTTTTACTACGCATCAAGCTGCGCTGCTTGTCTTTGCTCCTGTGTGCTCACGCACTCTCGCCTTTTCCACTTATTTTTCTTTTTGATTTATTTTGTCAATTAAAAAAAAATACGCATCGTGCTGTGCTGTTTGTGTTTGCTTGAGTGCATTCCGCGCGCTCTCGCTTTCTCCACTTTACAATTTTTTGTTATTATTTATCTATTCCTGAGAGTGTATCTTATTTTTTATTTGTTTATTTAAATGAAGTCGACCAGTTGCCTGCCCTTCCTTCCATTATCCTTCACCGAGACAAACTGAACAAAGTTCTGAGGTCGACCTTGTAAAGATAAGGATTCAGGTCTGTCTGCTGTTTACCTTGGCTCCTGCGCGCAGTGCCCTTCTCTCCACATTTATGTGTTTGTTTGTTTGTCTATCTAATCTTTTGGGTTTTTATTTCTAATGAGGTCGACCAGTTGTCTATTTATTATTTTTTTTACTACGCATCAAGCTGCGCTGCTTGTCTTTGCTCCTGTGTGCTCGCGCACTCTCGCCTTTTCCACTTATTTTTATTTTTGATTTATTTTTGATTTATTTTGTCCAATTTTAAAAAAAAAATACGCATCGTGCTGTGCTGTTTGTTTTTGCTTGAGTGCATTCGCGCGCTCTCGCTTTCTCCACTTTACAATTTTTTTGTTATTATTTATCTATTCCTGAGAGTTTATCTTATTTTTTATTTGTTTATTTAAATGAAGTCGACCAGTTGCCTGCCCTTCCTTCCATTATCCGTCACCGAGACAAACTGAACAAAGTTCTGAGGTCGACCTTGTAAAGATAAGGATTCAGGTCTGTCTGCTGTTTTACCTTTGCTCCTGCGTGCACTGCCCTTCTCTCCACATTTATGTGTTTGTTTGTTTGTCTATCTAATCTTTTGGGTTTTATTTCTAATGAGGTCGACCAGTTGTCTATTTATTATTTTTTTACTACGCATCAAGCTGCGCTGCTTGTCTTTGCTCCTGTGTGCACGCGCACTCTCGCCTTTTCCACTTATTTTTATTTTTGATTTATTTTTGATTTATTTTGTCAATTTAAAAAAAATACGCATCGTGCTGTGCTGTTTGTGTTTGCTTGAGTGCATTCGCGTGCTCTCGCTTTCTCCACTTTACAATTTTTTTGTTATTATTTATCTATTCCTGAGAGTGTATCTTTTTTTTTATTTGTTTATTTAAATGAAGTCGACCAGTTGCCTGCCCTTCCTTCCATTATCCGTCACCGAGACAAACTGAACAAAGTTCTGAGGTCGACCTTGTAAAGATAAGGATTCAGGTCTGTCTGCTGTTTACCTTGGCTCCTGCGCGCACTGCCCTTCTCTCCACATTTATGTGTTTGTTTGTTTGTCTATCTAATCTTTTGGGTTTTTATTTCTAATGAGGTCGACCAGTTGTCTATTTATTATTTTTTTTACTACGCATCAAGCTGCGCTGCTTGTCTTGCCTCCTGTGTGCTCGCGCACTCTCGCCTTTTCCACTTATTTTTATTTTTTGATTTATTTTTGATTTATTTAGTCAATTTAAAAAAAATAGGCATCGTGCTGTGCTGTTTGTGTTTGCTTGAGTGCATTCGCGTGCTCTCGCTTTCTCCACTTTACAATTTTTTGTTATTATTTATCTATTCCTGAGAGTTTATCTTATTTTTATATGTTTATTTAAATGAAGTCGACCAGTTGCCTGCACTTCCTTCCATTATCCGTCACCGAGACAAACTGAACAAAGTTCTGAGGTCGACCTTGTAAGATAAGGATTCAGGTCTGTCTGCTGTTTACCTTTGCTCCTGCCCGCACTGCCCTTCTCTCCACATTATGTGTTTGTTTGTTTGTCTATCTAATCTTTGGATTTTTATTTCTAATGAGGTCGACCAGTTGTCTATTTATTATATTTTACTACGCATCAAGCTGCGCTGCTTGTCTTTGCTCCTGTGTGCTCGCGCACTCTCGCCTTTTCCACTTATTTTTATTTTTGATTTATTTTTGATTATTTTGTCAATTTGAAAAAATAATACGCATCGTGCTGTGCTGTTTGTGTTTGCTTGAGTGCATTCGCGCGCTCTCGCTTTCTCCACATTACAATTTTTTTGTTATTATTTATCTATTCCTGAGAGTTTATCTTATTTTTTATTTGTTTATTTAAATGAAGTCGACCAGTTGCCTGCCCTTCCTTCCATTATCCTCACCGAGACAAACTGAACAAAGTTCTGAGGTCGACCTTGTAAAGATAAGGATTCAGGTCTGTCTGCTGTTTACCTTTGCTCCTGCGCGCACTGCCCTTCTCTCCACATTTATGTGTTTGTTTGTTTGTCTATCTAATCTTTTGGGTTTTTCTTTCTAATGAGGTCGACCAGTTGTCTATTTATTATTTTTTTTACTACGCATCAAGCTGCGCTGCTTGTCTTTGCTCCTGTGTGCTCGCTCACTCTCGCCTTAATCCACTTATTTTTATTTTTGATTTATTTTTTATTTATTTTGTCAATTAAAAAAAAATACGCATCGTGCTGTGCTGTTTGTGTTTGCTTGAGTGCATTCACGCGCTCTCGCTTTCTCCACTTTACAATTTTTTTGTTATTATTTATCTATTCCTGAGGGTTTATCTTATTTTTTATTTTTTTATTCAAATTAAGTCGACCAGTTGCCTGCCCTTCCTTCCATTATCCGTCACCGAAACAAACTGAACAAAGTTCTGAGATCGACCTGGTAAAGATAAGGATTCAGGTCTGTCTGCTGTTTACCTTTGCTCCTGCGCGCACTGCCCTTCTCTCCACATTTATGTGTTTGTTTGTTTGTCTATCTAATCTTTTGGGTTTTTATTTCTAATGAGGTCGACCAGTTGTCTATTTATTATTTTTTTTACTACGCATCAAGCTGCGCTGCTTGTCTTTGCTCCTGTGTGCTCGCGCACTCTCGCCTTTTCCACTTATTTTTATTTTTGATTTATTTTTGATTTATTTTGTCAATTTTGAAAAAAAAATACGCATCGTGCTGTGCTGTTTGTGTTTGCTTGAGTGCATTCGCGCGCTCTCGCTTTCTCCACTTTACAATTTTTTTGTTATTATTTATCTATTCCTGAGTTATCTTATTTTTTATTTGTTTATTTAAATGAAGTCGACCAGTTGCCTGCCCTTCCTTCCATTATCCGTTACCGAGACAAACTGAACAAAGTTCTGAGGTCGACCTTGTAAAGATAAGGATTCAGGTCTGTCTGCTGGTTACCTTTGCTCCTGCGCGCCCTGCCCTTCTCTCCGCATTTATGTGTTTGTTTGTTTCTCTATCTAATCTTTTGGGTTTTTATTTCTAATGAGGTCGACCAGTTGTCTATTTATTATTTTTTTTTACTACGCATCAAGCTGCGCTGCTTGTCTTTGCTCCTGTGTGCTCACGCACTCTCGCCTTTTCCACTTATTTTTCTTTTTGATTTATTTTGTCAATTAAAAAAAAATACGCATCGTGCTGTGCTGTTTGTGTTTGCTTGAGTGCATTCGCGCGCTCTCGCTTTCTCCACTTTACAATTTTTTTGTTATTATTTATCTATTCCTGAGAGTTTATCTTATTTTTTATTTGTTTATTTAAATGAAGTCGACCAGTTGCCTGCCCTTCCTTCCATTATCCGTAACCGAGACAAACTGAACAAAGTTCTGAGGTCGACCTTGTAAAGATAAGGATTCAGGTCTGTCTGCTGTTTACCTTGGCTCCTACGCGCAGTGCCCTTCTCTCCACATTTATGTGTTTGTTTGTTTGTCTATCTAATCTTTTGGGTTTTTATTTCTAATGAGGTCGACCAGTTGTCTATTTATTATTTTTTTTACTACGCATCAAGCTGCGCTGCTTGTCTTTGCTCCTGTGTGCTCGCGCACTCTCGCCTTTTCCACTTATTTTTATTTTGATTTATTTTTGATTTATTTTGTCAATTTTAAAAAAAAAATACGCATCGTGCTGTGCTGTTTGTGTTTGCTTGAGTGCATTCGCGCGCTCTCGCTTTCTCCACTTTACAATTTTTTTTGTTATTATTTATCTATTCCTGAGAGTTTATCTTATTTTTTATTTGTTTATTTAAATGAAGTCGACCAGTTGCCTGCCCTTCCTTCCATTATCCGTCACCGAGACAAACTGAACAAAGTTCTGAGGTCGACCTTGTAAAGATAAGGATTCAGGTCTGTCTGCTGTTTACCTTTGCTCCTGCGTGCACTGCCCTTCTCTCCACATTTATGTGTTTGTTTGTTTGTCTATCTAATCTTTTGGGTTTTTATTTCTAATGAGGTCGACCAGTTGTCTATTTATTATTTTTTTTACTACGCATCAAGCTGCGCTGCTTGTCTTTGCTCCTGTGTGCAGGCGCACTCTCGCCTTTTCCACTTATTTTTATTTTTGATTTATTTTTGATTTATTTTGTCAATTTAAAAAAAATACGCATCGTGCTGTGCTGTTTGTGTTTGCTTGAGTGCATTCGCGTGCTCTCGCTTTCTCCACTTTACAATTTTTTTGTTATTATTTATCTATTCCTGAGAGTGTATCTTTTTTTTTATTTGTTTATTTAAATGAAGTCGACCAGTTGCCTGCCCTTCCTTCCATTATCCGTCACCGAGACAAACTGAACAAAGTTCTGAGGTCGACCTTGTAAAGATAAGGATTCAGGTCTGTCTGCTGTTTACCTTGGCTCCTGCGCGCACTGCCCTTCTCTCCACATTTATGTGTTTGTTTGTTTGTCTATCTAATCTTTTGGGTTTTTATTTCTAATGAGGTCGACCAGTTGTCTATTTATTATTTTTTTTACTACGCATCAAGCTGCGCTGCTTGTCTTGCCTCCTGTGTGCTCGCGCACTCTCGCCTTTTCCACTTATTTTTATTTTTTATTTATTTTTTATTTATTTTGTCAATTTAAAAAAAATAGGCATCGTGCTGTGCTGTTTGTGTTTGCTTGAGTGCATTCGCGTGCTCTCGCTTTCTCCACTTTACAATTTTTTTGTTATTATTTATCTATTCCTGAGAGTTTATCTTATTTTTTATATGTTTATTTAAATGAAGTCGACCAGTTGCCTGCACTTCCTTCCATTATCCGTCACCGAGACAAACTGAACAAAGTTCTGAGGTCGACCTTGTAAAGATAAGGATTCAGGTCTGTCTGCTGTTTACCTTTGCTCCTGCCCGCACTGCCCTTCTCTCCACATTTATGTGTTTGTTTGTTTGTCTATCTAATCTTTTGGATTTTTATTTTCTAATGAGGTCGACCAGTTGTCTATTTATTATTTTTTTTACTACGCATCAAGCTGCGCTGCTTGTCTTTGCTCCTGTGTGCTCGCGCACTCTCGCCTTTTCCACTTATTTTTATTTTTGATTTATTTTTGATTTATTTTGTCAATTTTGAAAAAAAAATACGCATCGTGCTGTGCTGTTTGTGTTTGCTTGAGTGCATTCGCGTGCTCTCGCTTTCTCCACTTTACAATTTTTTGTTATTATTTATCTATTCCTGAGAGTGTATCTTATTTTTATTTGTTTATTTAAATGAAGTCGACCAGTTGCCTGCCCTTCCTTCCATTATCAGTCACCGAGACAAACTGAACAAAGTTCTGAGGTCGACCTTGTAAAGATAAGGGTTCAGGTCTGTCTGCTGTTTACCTTTGCTCCTGCGCGCACTGCCCTTCTCTCCACATTTATGTGTTTGTTTGTTTGTCTATCTAATCTTTTGGGTTTTTATTTCTAATGAGGTCGACCAGTTGTCTATTTATTATTTTTTTTACTACGCATCAAGCTGCGCTGCTTGTCTTTGCTCCTGTGTGCTCGCGCACTCTCGCATTTTCCACTTATTTTTATTTTTGATTTATTTTTGATTTATTTTGTCAATTTAAAAAAAAATACGCATCGTGCTGTGCTGTTTGTGTTTGCTTGAGGGCATTCGCGCGCTCTCGCTTTCTCCATTTTACAATTTTTTTGTTATTATTTATCTATTCCTGAGAGTTTATCTTATTTTTTATTTGTTTCTTTAAATGAAGTCGACAAGTTGCCTGCCCTTCCTTCCATTATCCGTCACCGAGACAAACTGAACAAAGTTCTGAGGTCGACCTTGTAAAGATAAGGATTCAGGTCTGTCTGCTGTTTACCTTTGCTCCTGCGCGCACTGCACTTCTCTCCACATTTATGTGTTTGTTTGTTTGTCTATCTAATCTTTGGGTTTTTATTTCGAATGAGGTCGACCAGTTGTCTATTTATTATTTTTTTTACTACGCAAAAAGCTGAGTTGCTTGTCTTTGCACCTGTGTGCTCGCGCACTCTCGCCTTTTCCACTTATTTTTATTTTTGATTTATTTTGTCAATTTAAAAAAAAATACGCATCGTGCTGTGCTGTTTGTGTTTGCTTGAGTGCATTCGCGCGCGCTCGCTTTCTCCACTTTACAATTTTTTTTATTACTTATCTATTCCTGAGAGTTTATCTTATTTTTTATTTGTTCATTTAAATGAAGTCGACCAGTTGCCTGCCCTTCCTTCCATTATCCTTCACCGAGACAAACTGAACAAAGTTCTGAGGTCGACCTTGTAAAGATAAGGATTCAGGTCTGTCTGCTGTTTACCTTGGCTCCTGCGCGCAGTGCCCTTCTCTCCACATTTATGTGTTTGTTTGTTTGTCTATCTAATCTTTTGGGTTTTATTTCTAATGAGGTCGACCAGTTGTCTATTTATTATTTTTTTTACTACGCATCAAGCTGCGCTGCTTGTCTTTGCTCCTGGGTGCTCGCACACTCTCGCCTTTTCCACTTATTTTTATTTTTGATTTATTTTTGATTTATTTTGTCAATTTTAAAAAAAAATACGCATCGTGCTGTGCTGTTTGTGTTTGCTTGAGTGCATTCGCGCGCTCTCGCTTTCTCCACTTTACAATTTTTTTGTTATTATTTATCTATTCCTGAGAGTTTATCTTATTTTTTATTTGTTTATTTAAATGAAGTCGACCAGTTGCCTGCCCTTCCTTCCATTATCCGTCACCGAGACAAACTGAACAAAGTTCTGAGGTCGACCTTGTAAAGATAAGGATTCAGGTCTGTCTGCTGTTTACCTTTGCTCCTGCGTGCACTGCCCTTCTCTCCACATTTATGTGTTTGTTTGTTTGTCTATCTTATCTTTTGGGTTTTTATTTCTAATGAGGTCGACCAGTTGTCTATTTATTATTTTTTTTACTACGCATCAAGCTGCGCTGCTTGTCTTTGCTCCTGTGTGCACGGCGCACTCTCGCCTTTTCCACTTATTTTTATTTTTGATTTATTTTTGATTTATTTTGTCAATTTAAAAAAAATACGCATCGTGCTGTGCTGTTTGTGTTTGCTTGAGTGCATTCGCGTGCTCTCGCTTTCTCCACTTTACAATTTTTTTGTTATTATTTATCTATTCCTGAGAGTGTATCTTTTTTTTTATTTGTTTATTTAAATGAAGTCGACCAGTTGCCTGCCCTTCCTTCCATTATCCGTCACCGAGACAAACTGAACAAAGTTCTGAGGTCGACCTTGTAAAGATAAGGATTCAGGTCTGTCTGCTGTTTACCTTGGCTCCTGCGCGCACTGCCCTTCTCTCCACATTTATGTGTTTGTTTGTTTGTCTATCTAATCTTTTGGGTTTTTATTTCTAATGAGGTCGACCAGTTGTCTATTTATTATTTTTTTTACTACGCATCAAGCTGCGCTGCTTGTCTTGCCTCCTGTGTGCTCGCGCACTCTCGCCTTTTCCACTTATTTTTATTTTTTATTTATTTTTTATTTATTTTGTCAATTTTAAAAAAAATAGGCATCGTGCTGTGCTGTTTGTGTTTGCTTGAGTGCATTCGCGTGCTCTCGCTTTCTCCACTTTACAATTTTTTTGTTATTATTTATCTATTCCTGAGAGTTTATCTTATTTTTTATATGTTTATTTAAATGAAGTCGACCAGTTGCCTGCACTTCCTTCCATTATCCGTCACCGAGACAAACTGAACAAAGTTCTGAGGTCGACCTTGTAAAGATAAGGATTCAGGTCTGTCTGCTGTTTACCTTTGCTCCTGCCCGCACTGCCCTTCTCTCCACATTTATGTGTTTGTTTGTTTGTCTATCTAATCTTTTGGATTTTTATTTCTAATGAGGTCGACCAGTTGTCTATTTATTATTTTTTTTACTACGCATCAAGCTGCGCTGCTTGTCTTTGCTCCTGTGTGCTCGCGCACTCTCGCCTTTTCCACTTATTTTTATTTTTGATTTATTTTTGATTTATTTTGTCAATTTTGAAAAAAAAATACGCATCGTGCTGTGCTGTTTGTGTTTGCTTGAGTGCATTCGCGCGCTCTCGCTTTCTCCACTTTACAATTTTTTGTTATTATTTATCAATTCCTGAGAGTGTATCTTATTTTTATTTGTTTATTTAAATGAAATCGACCAGTTGCCTGCCCTTCCTTCCATTATCAGTCACCGAGACAAACTGAACAAAGTTCTGAGGTCGACCTTGTAAAGATAAGGGTTCAGGTCTGTCTGCTGTTTACCTTTGCTCCTGCGCGCACTGCCCTTCTCTCCACATTTATGTGTTTGTTTGTTTGTCTATCTAATCTTTTGGGTTTTTATTTCTAATGAGGTCGACCAGTTTTCTATTATTATTTTTTTTACTACGCATCAAGCTGCGCTGCTTGTCTTTGCTCCTGTGTGCTCGCGCACGTCTCGCCTTTTCCACTTATTTTTATTTTTGATTTATTTTGTCAATTTAAAAAAAAAATACGCATCGTGCTGTGCTGTTTGTGTTTGCTTGAGTGCATTCGCGCGCTCTCGCTTCTCCACATTACAATTTTTTGTTATTATTTATCTATTCCTGAGAGTTTATCTCATTTTTTATTTGTTTATTTAAATGAAGTCGACCAGTTGCCTGCCCTTCCTTCCATTATCCGTCACCGAGACAAACTGAACAAAGTTCTGAGGTCGACCTTGTAAAGATAAGGATTCAGGTCTGTCTGCTGTTTACCTTGGCTCCTGCGCGCAGTGCCCTTCTCTCCACATTTATGTGTTTGTTTGTTTGTCTATCTAATCTTTTGGGTTTTTATTTCTAATGAGGTCGACCAGTTGTCTATTTATTATTTTTTTTACTACGCATCAAGCTGCGCTGCTTGTCTTTGCTCCTGTGTGCTCGCGCACTCTCGCCTTTTCCACTTATTTTTATTTTTGATTTATTTTTGATTTATTTTGTCAATTTGAAAAAAAAATACGCATCGTGCTGTGCTGTTTTTGTTTGGCTTGAGTGCATTCGCGCGCTCTCACTTTCTCCACTTTACAATTTTTTTGTTATTATTTATCTATTCCTGAGAGTTTATCTTATATTTATTTGTTTATTTAAATGAAGTCGACCAGTTGCCTGCCCTTCCTTCCATTATCCGTCACCGAGACAAACTGAACAAAGTTCTGAGGTCGACCTTGTAAAGATAAGGATTCAGGTCTGTCTGCTGTTTACCTTTGCTCCTGCGCGCACTGCCCTTCTCTCCACATTTATGTGTTTGTTTGTTTGTCTATCTAATCTTTTGGGTTTTTATTTCTAATGAGGTCGACCTGTTGTCTATTTATTATTTTTTTTACTACGCATCAAGCTGCGCTGCTTGTATTTGCTCCTGTGTGCTCGCGCACTCTCGCCTTTTCCACTTATTTTTATTTTTGATTTATTTTTGATTTATTTTCTCAATTTAAAAAAAAATACGCATCGTGCTGTGCTGTTTGTGTTTGCTTGAGTGCATTCGCGCGCTCTCGCTTTCACCACTTTACAATTTTTTTGTTATTATTTATCTATTCCTGAGAGTGTATCTCATTTTTTATTTGTTTCTTTAAATGAAGTCGACCAGTTGCCTGCCCTTCCTTCCATTATCCGTCACCGAGACAAACTGAACAAAGTTCTGAGGTCGACCTTGTAAAGATAAGGATTCAGGTCTGTCTGCTGTTTACATTTGCTCCTGCGCGCACTGCCCTTCTCTCCACATTTATGTGTTTGTTTGTTTGTCTATCTAATCTTTTGGGTTTTTATTTCTAATGAGGTCGACCAGTTGTCCATTTATTATTTTTTTTACTACGCATCAAGCTGCGCTGCTTGTCTTTGCTCCTGTATGCTCGCGCACTCTCGCCTTTTCCACTTATTTTTATTTTTGATTTATTTTTGATTTATTTTGTCAATTTAAAAAAAAATACGCATCGTGCTGTGCTGTTTGTGTTTGCTTGAGTGCATTCGCGCGCTCTCGCTTTCTCCACTTTACAATTTTTTGTTATTATTTATCTATTCCTGAGAGTTTATCTTATTTTTTATTTGTTTCTTTAAATGAAGTCGACAAGTTGCCTGCCCTTCCTTCCATTATCCGTCACGAGACAAACTGAACAAAGTTCTGAGGTCGACCTTGTAAAGATAAGGATTCAGGTCTGTCTGCTGTTTACCTTTGCTCCTGCGCGCACTGCACTTCTCTCCACATTTATGTGTTTGTTTGTTTGTCTATCTAATCTTTTGGGTTTTTATTTCTAATGAGGTCGACCAGTTGTCTATTTTATTATTTTTTTTTACTACGCATCAAGCTGAGTTGCTTGTCTTTGCTCCTGTGTGCTCGCGCACTCTCGCCTTTTCCACTTATTTTTGTTTTTGATTTATTTTGTCAATTTAAAAAAAAAATACGCATCGTGCTGTGCTGTTTGTGTTTGCTTGAGTGCATTCGCGCGCGCTAGCTTTCTCCACTTTACAATTTTTTTTATTACTTATCTATTCCTGAGAGTTTATCTTATTTTTTATTTCTTCATTTAAATGAACTCGACCAGTTGCCTGCCCTTCCTTCCATTATCCGTCACCGAGACAAACTGAACAAAGTCTGAGGTCGACTTTGTAAAGATAAGGATTCTGGTCTGTCTGCTGTTTACCTTTGCTCCTGTGTGCACTGCCCTTCTCTCCACATGTGTGTGTTTGTTTGTTTGTCTATCTAATCTTTTGGGTTTTTATTTCTAATGAGGTCGACCAGTTGTCTATTTATTATTTTTTTTACTCCGCATCAAGCTGCGCTGCTTGTCTTTGCTCCTGTGTGCTCGCGCACTCTCGCCTTTTCCACTTATTTTTATTTTTGATTTATTTTTGATTTATTTTGTCAATTTAAAAAAATACCCATCGTGCTGTGCTGTTTGTGTTTGCTTGAGTGCATTCGCGCTATCTCTTTCTCCACTTTACAATTTTTTAGTTATTTTTTATTCCTGAGAGTTTATCTTATTTTTTATTTGTTTATTTAAATGAAGTCGACCAGTTTCCTGCTCTTCCTTCCATTATCCGTCACCGAGACAAACTGAACAAAGTTCTGAGGTCGACCTTGTAAAGATAAGGATTCAGTTCTGTCTGCTGTTTACCTTTGCTCCTGCCCGCACTGCCCTTCTCTCCATATTTATGTGTTTGTTTGTTTGTCTATCAAATCTTTTGGGTTTTTATTTCTAATGAGGTCGACCAGTTGTCTATTTATTATTTTTTTTACTACGCATCAAGCTGCGCTGCTTGTCTTTGCTCCTGTGTGCTCACGCACTCTCGCCTTTTCCACTTATTTTTATTTTTGATTTATTTTTGATTTATTTTGTCAATTTAAAAAAAATACGCATCGTGCTGTGCTGTTTGTGTTTGCTTGAGTGCATTCACGCGCTCTCACTTTCTCCACTTTACAATTTTTTTTGTTATTATTCATCTATTCCTGAGAGTTTATCTTATTTTTTATTTGTTTATTTAAATGAAGTCGACCAGTTGCCTGCCCTTCCTTCCATTATCCGTCACCGAGACAAACTGAACAAAGTTCTGAGGTCGACCTTGTAAAGATAAGGATTCAGGTCTGTCTGCTGTTTACCTTTGCTCCTGCGCGCACTGCCCTTCTCTCCACATTTATATGTTTGTTTGTTTGTCTATCTAATCTTTTGGGTTTTTATTTCTAATGAGGTCGACCAGTTGTCTATTTATTATTTTTTTTACTACGCATCAAGCTGCGCTGCTTGTCTTTGCTCCTGTGTGCTCGCGCACTCTCGCATTTTCCACTTATTTTTATTTTTGATTTATTTTTGATTTATTTTGTCAATTTAAAAAAAAATACGCATCGTGCTGTGCTGTTTGTGTTTGCTTGAGGGCATTCGCGCGCTCTCGCTTTCTCCATTTTACAATTTTTTTGTTATTATTTATCTATTCCTGAGAGTTTATCTTATTTTTTATTTGTTTCTTTAAATGAAGTCGACAAGTTGCCTGCCCTTCCTTCCATTATCGTCACCGAGACAAACTGAACAAAGTTCTGAGGTCGACCTTGTAAAGATAAGGATTCAGGTCTGTCTGCTGTTTACCTTTGCTCCTGCGCGCACTGCACTTCTCTCCACATTTATGTGTTTGTTTGTTTGTCTATCTAATCTTTTGGGTTTTTATTTCGAATGAGGTCGACCAGTTGTCTATTTATTATTTTTTTTACTACGCATCAAGCTGAGTTGCTTGTCTTTGCTCCTGTGTGCTCGCGCACTCTCGCCTTTTCCACTTATTTTTATTTTTGATTTATTTTGTCAATTTAAAAAAAAATACGCACCGTGCTGTGCTGTTTGTGTTTGCTTGAGTGCATTCGCGCGCGCTCGGTTTCTCCACTTTACAATTTTTTTTATTACTTATCTATTCCTGAGAGTTTATCTTATATTTTATTTGTTCATTTAAATGAAGTCGACCAGTTGCCTGCCCTTCCTTCCATTATCCTTCACCGAGACAAACTGAACAAAGTTCTGAGGTCGACCTTGTAAAGATAAGGATTCAGGTCTGTCTGCTGTTTACCTTGGCTCCTGCGCGCACTGCCCTTCTCTCCACATTTATGTGTTTGTTTGTTTGTCTATCTAATCTTTTGGGTTTTTATTTCTAATGAGGTCGACCAGTTGTCTATTTATTATTTTTTTTACTACGCATCAAGCTGCGCTGCTTGTCTTTGCTCCTGTGTGCTCGCACACTCTCGCCTTTTCCACTTATTTTTATTTTTGATTTATTTTTGATTTATTTTGTCAATTTTAAAAAAAAATACGCATCGTGCTGTGCTGTTTGTGTTTGCTTGAGTGCATTCGCGCGCTCTCGCTTTCTCCACTTTACAATTTTTTTGTTATTATTTATCTATTCCTGAGAGTTTATCTTATTTTTATTTGTTTATTTAAATGAAGTCGACCAGTTGCCTGCCCTTCCTTCCATTATCCGTCACCGAGACAAACTGAACAAAGTTCTGAGGTCGACCTTGTAAAGATAAGGATTCAGGTCTGTCTGCTGTTTACCTTTGCTCCTGCGTGCACTGCCCTTCTCTCCACATTTATGTGTTTGTTTGTTTGTCTATCTAATCTTTTGGGTTTTTATTTCTAATGAGGTCGACCAGTTGTCTATTTATTATTTTTTTTACTACGCATCAAGCTGCGCTGCTTGTCTTTGCTCCTGTGTGCACGCGCACTCTCGCCTTTTCCACTTATTTTTATTTTTGATTTATTTTGATTTATTTTGTCAATTTAAAAAAAATACGCATCGTGCTGTGCTGTTTGTGTTTGCTTGAGTGCATTCGCGTGCTCTCGCTTTCTCCACTTTACAATTTTTTTGTTATTATTTATCTATTCCTGAGAGTGTATCTTTTTTTTTATTTGTTTATTTAAATGAAGTCGACCAGTTGCCTGCCCTTCCTTCCATTATCCGTCACCGAGACAAACTGAACAAAGTTCTGAGGTCGACCTTGTAAAGATAAGGATTCAGGTCTGTCTGCTGTTTACCTTGGCTCCTGCGCGCACTGCCCTTCTCTCCACATTTATGTGTTTGTTTGTTTGTCTATCTAATCTTTTGGGTTTTTATTTCTAATGAGGTCGACCAGTTGTCTATTTATTATTTTTTTTACTACGCATCAAGCTGCGCTGCTTGTCTTGCCTCCTGTGTGCTCGCGCACTCTCGCCTTTTCCACTTATTTTGATTTTGATTTATTTTTTATTTATTTTGTCAATTTAAAAAAATAGGCATCGTGCTGTGCTGTTTGTGTTTGCTTGAGTGCATTCGCGTGCTCTCGCTTTCTCCACTTTACAATTTTTTTGTTATTATTTATCTATTCCTGAGAGTTTATCTTATTTTTTATATGTTTATTTAAATGAAGTTCGACCAGTTGCCTGCACTTCCTTCCATTATCCGTCACCGAGACAAACTGAACAAAGTTCTGAGGTCGACCTTGTAAAGATAAGGATTCAGGTCTGTCTGCTGTTTACCTTTGCTCCTGCCCGCACTGCCCTTCTCTCCACATTTATGTGTTTGTTTGTCTATCTAATCTTTTGGATTTTTATTTCTAATGAGGTCGACCAGTTGTCTATTTATTATTTTTTTTACTACGCATCAAGCTGCGCTGCTTGTCTTTGCTCCTGTGTGCTCGCGCACTCTCGCCTTTTCCACTTATTTTTATTTTTGATTTATTTTTGATTTATTTTGTCAATTTTGAAAAAAAAAATACGCATCGTGCTGTGCTGTTTGTGTTTGCTTGAGTGCATTCGCGCGCTCTCGCTTTCTCCACTTTACAATTTTTTGTTATTATTTATCTATTCCTGAGAGTGTATCTTATTTTTATTGGTTTATTTAAATGAAGTCGACCAGTTGCCTGCCCTTCCTTCCATTATCAGTCACCGAGACAAACTGAACAAAGTTCTGAGGTCGACCTTGTAAAGATAAGGGTTCAGGTCTGTCTGCTGTTTACCTTTGCTCCTGCGCGCACTGCCCTTCTCTCCACATTTATGTGTTTGTTTGTTTGTCTATCTAATCTTTTGGGTTTTTATTTCTAATGAGGTCGACCAGTTTTCTATTTATTATTTTTTTTACTACGCATCAAGCTGCGCTGCTTGTCTTTGCTCCTGTGTGCTCGCGCACTCTCGCCTTTTCCACTTATTTTTATTTTTTGATTTATTTTGTCAATTTCAAAAAAAAATACGCATCGTGCTGTGCTGTTTGTGTTTGCTTAGTGCATTCGCGCGCTCTCGCTTTCTCCACATTACAATTTTTTGTTATTATTTATCTATTCCTGAGAGTTTATCTCATTTTTTATTTGTTTATTTAAATGAAGTCGACCAGTTGCCTGCCCTTCCTTCCATTATCCGTCACCGAGACAAACTGAACAAAGTTCTGAGGTCGACCTTGTAAAGATAAGGATTCAGGTCTGTCTGCTGTTTACCTTTGCTCCTGCGCGCACTGCCCTTCTCTCCACATTTATGTGTTTGTTTGTTGTCTATCTAATCTTTTGGGTTTTTATTCTAATGAGGTCGACCAGTTGTCTATTTATTATTTTTTTACTACGCATCAAGCTGCGCTGCTTGTCTTTGCTCCTGTGTGCTCGCGCACTCTCGCCTTTTCCACTTATTTTTATTTTTGATTTATTTTTGATTTATTTTGTCAATTTAAAAAAAAATACGCATCGTGCTGTGCTGTTTGTGTTTGCTTGAGTGCATTCGCGCGCTCTCGCTTTCTCCATTTTACAATTTTTTTGTTATTATTTATCTATTCCTGAGAGTTTATCTTATTTTTTATTTGTTTCTTTAAATGAAGTCGACAAGTTGCCTGCCCTTCCTTCCATTATCCGTCACCGAGACAAACTGAACAAATTTCTGAGGTCGACCTTGTAAAGATAAGGATTCAGGTCTGTCTGCTGTTTACCTTTGCTCCTGCGCGCACTGCACTTCTCTCCAGATTTATGTGTTTGTTTGTTTGTCTATCTAATCTTTTGGGTTTTTATTTCGAATGAGGTCGACCAGTTGTCTATTTATTATTTTTTTTACTACGCATCAAGCTGAGTTGCTTGTCTTTGCTCCTGTGTGCTCGCGCACTCTCGCCTTTTCCACTTATTTTTATTTTTGATTTATTTTGTCAATTTAAAAAAAAATACGCATCGTGCTGTGCTGTTTGTGTTTGCTTGAGTGCATTCGCGCGCGCTCGCTTTCTCCACTTTACAATTTTTTTATTACTTATCTATTCCTGAGAGTTTATCTTATTTTTTATTTGTTCATTTAAATGAAGTCGACCAGTTGCCTGCCCTTCCTTCCATTATCCGTCACCGAGACAAACTGAACAAAGTCTGAGGTCGACTTTGTAAAGATAAGGATTCAGGTCTGTCTGCTGTTTACCTTTGCTCCTGTGCGCACTGCCCTTCTCTCCACATGTGTGTGTTTGTTTGTTTGTCTATCTAATCTTTTGGGTTTTTATTTCTAATGAGGTCGACCAGTTGTCTATTTATTA
The DNA here is from genome assembly GCF_023159225.1 of Perognathus longimembris pacificus. NCBI lineage: Eukaryota > Metazoa > Chordata > Mammalia > Rodentia > Heteromyidae > Perognathus > Perognathus longimembris. The sequence continues at coordinate 28,146 of NW_025957978.1, read as the reverse complement.
TTTTTTTTACTACGCATCAAGCTGCGCTGCTTGTCTTTGCTCCTGTGTGCTCGCGCACTCTCGCCTTTTCCACTTATTTTTATTTTTGATTTATTTTTGATTTATTTTGTCAATTTGAAAAAAAAAATACGCATCGTGCTGTGCTGTTTGTGTTTGCTTGAGTGCATTCGCGCGCTCTCACTTTCTCCACTTTACAATTTTTTTTTTATTATTTATCTATTCCTGAGAGTTTATCTTATATTTATTTGTTTATTTAAATGAAGTCGACCAGTTGCCTGCCCTTCCTTCCATTATCCGTCACCGAGACAAACTGAACAAAGTTCTGAGGTCGACCTTGTAAAGATAAGGATTCAGGTCTGTCTGCTGTTTACCTTTGCTCCTGCGCGCACTGCCCTTCTCTCCACATTTATGTGTTTGTTTGTTTGTCTATCTAATCTTTTGGGTTTTTATTTCTAATGAGGTCGCCCTGTTGTCTATTTATTATTTTTTTTACTACGCATCAAGCTGCGCTGCTTGTATTTGCTCCTGTGTGCTCGCGCACTCTCGCCTTTTCCACTTATTTTTATTTTTGATTTATTTTTGATTTATTTTCTCAATTTAAAAAAAAATACGCATCGTGCTGTGCTGTTTGTGTTTGCTTGAGTGCATTCGCGCGCTCTCGCTTTCACCACTTTACAATTTTTTTTGTTATTATTTATCTATTCCTGAGAGTTTATCTCATTTTTTATTTGTTTCTTTAAATGAAGTCGACCAGTTGCCTGCCCTTCCTTCCATTATCCGTCACCGAGACAAACTGAACAAAGTTCTGAGGTCGACCTTGTAAAGATAAGGATTCAGGTCTGTCTGCTGTTTACCTTTGCTCCTGCGCGCACTGCCCTTCTCTCCACATTTATGTGTTTGTTTGTTTGTCTATCTAATCTTTTGGGTTTTTATTTCTAATGAGGTCGACCAGTTGTCTATTTATTATTTTTTTTACTACGCATCAAGCTGCGCAGCTTGTCTTTGCTCCTGTGTGCTCGCGCACTCTCGCCTTTTCCACTTATTTTTCTTTTTGATTTATTTTGTCAATTTAAAAAAAAAAATACGCATCGTGCTGTGCTGTTTGTGTTTGCTTGAGTGCATTCGCGCTCTCTCGCTTTCTCCACTTTACAATTTTTTAGTTATTATTGATCTATTCCTGAGAGTTTATCTTATTTTTTATTTGTTTATTTAAATGAAGTCGACCAGTTGCCTGCCCTTCCTTCCATTATCCGTCACCGAGACAAACTGAACAAAGTTCTGAGGTCGACCTTGTAAAGATAAGGATTCAGGTCTGTCTGCTGTTTACCTTTGCTCCTGCGCGCACTGCCCTTCTCTCCACATTTATGTGTTTGTTTGTTTGTCTATCTAATCTTTTGGGTTTTTATTTCTAATGAGGTCGACCAGTTGTCTATTTATTATTTTTTTTACTACGCATCAAGCTGCGCTGCTTGTCTTTGCTCCTGTGTGCTCGCGCACTCTCGCCTTTTCCACTTATTTTTATTTTTGATTTATTTTTGATTTATTTTGTCAATTTTAAAAAAAAAAACGCATCGTGCTGTGCTGTTTGTGTTTGCTTGAGTGCATTCGCGCGCTCTCGCTTTCTCCACTTTACAATTTTTTTGTTATTATTTATCTATTCCTGAGAGTGTATCTTAATTTTTATTTGTTTATTTAAATGAAGTCGACCAGTTGCCTGCCCTTCCTTCCATTATCCGTCACCGAGACAAACTGAACAAAGTTCTGAGGTCGACCTTGTAAAGATAAGGATTCAGGTCTGTCTGCTGTTTACCTTGGATCCTGCGCGCACTGCCCTTCTCTCCACATTTATGTGTTTGTTTGTTTGTCTATCTAATCTTTTGGGTTTTTATTTCTAATGAGGTCGACCAGTTGTCTATTTATTATTTTTTTACTACGCATCAAGCTGCGCTGCTTGTCTTTGCTCCTGTGTGCTCGCGCACTCTCGCCTTTTCCACTTATTTTTATTTTTGATTTATTTTTGATTTATTTTGTCAATTTAAAAAAAATACGCATCGTGCTGTGCTGTTTGTGTTTGCTTGAGTGCATTCGAGCGCTCTCGCTTTCTCCACTTTACAATTTTTTTGTTATTATTTATCTATTCCTGAGAGTTTATCTTATTTTTTATTTGTTTATTTAAATGAAGTCGACCAGTTGCCTGCCCTTCCTTCCATTATCCGTCACCGAGACAAACTGAACAAAGTTCTGAGGTCGACCTTGTAAAGATAAGGATTCAGGTCTGTCTGCTGTTTACCTTTGCTCCTGCGCGCACTGCCCTTCTCTCCACATTTATGTGTTTGTTTGTTTGTCTATCTAATCTTTAGGGTTTTTATTTCTAATGAGGTCGAATAGTTGTATATTTATTATTTTTTTTTATTACGCATCAAGCTGCGCTGCTTGTCTTTGCTCCTGTGTGCTCGCGCACTCTCTCCTTTTCCACTTATTTTTATTTTTGATTTATATTTTATTTATTTTGTCAATTTAAAAAAATACGCATCGTGCTGTGCTGTTTGTGTTTGCTTGAGGGCATTCGCGGCGCTCTCGCTTTCTCCACTTTACAATTTTTTTTGTTATTATTTATCTATTCCTGAGAGTTTACCGTTATTTTTATTTGTTTATTTAATGAAGTCGACCAGTTGCCTGCCCTTCCTTCCATTATCCGTCACCGAGACAAACTGAACAAATTCTGAGGTCGACCTTGTAAAGATAAGGATTTAGGTCTGTCTGCTGTTTACCTTTGCTCCTGCGCGCACTGCCCTTCTCTCCACATTTATGTGTTTGTTTGTCTATCTAATCTTTTGGGTTTTTATTTCTAATGAGGTCGACCAGTTGTCTATTTATTATTTTTTTTACTACGCATCAAGCTGCGCTGCTTGTCTTTTCTCTGTGTGCGCGCGCACTCTCGCCTTTACCACTTATTTTTATTTTTGACTTAATTTTGATTTATTTTGTCAATTTAAAATAAATACGCATCGTGCTGTGCTGTTTGTGTTTGCTTGAGTGCATTCGCGCGCTCTCCTTTCTCCACTTTTCAATTTTTTTGTTATTATTCATCTATTCCTGAGAGTTTATCTTATTTTTTATTTGTTTATTTAAATGAAGTCGACCAGTTGCCTGCCCTTCCTTCCATTATCCGTCACCAAGAAAAACTGAACAAAGTTCTGAGGTCGACCTTGTAAAGATAAGGATTCAGGTCTGTCTGCTGGTTACCTTTGCTCCTGCGCGCCCTGCCCTTCTCTCCACATTTATGTGTTTGTTTGTTTGTCTATCTAATCTTTTGGGTTTTTATTTCTAATGAGGTCGACCAGTTGTCTATTTATTATTTTTTTTTACTACGCATCAAGCTGCGCTGCTTGTCTTTGCTCCTGTGTGCTCACGCACTCTCGCCTTTTCCACTTATTTTTCTTTTTGATTTATTTTGTCAATTTAAAAAAAATAGGCATCGTGCTGTGCTGTTTGTGTTTGCTTGAGTGCATTCACGCGCTCTCGCTTTCTCCACTTTACAATTTTTTTGTTATTATTCATCTATTCCTGAGAGTTTATCTTATTTTTTATTTGTTTATTTAAATGAAGTCGACCAGTTGCCTGCCCTTCCTTCCATTATCCGTCACAAGACAAACTGAACAAAGTTCTGAGGTCGACCTTGTAAAGATAAGGATTCAGGTCTGTCTGCTGTTTACCTTTGCTCCTGCGCGCACTGCCCTTCTCTCCACATTTATGTGTTTGTTTGTTTGTCTATCTAATCTTTTGGGTTTTGATTTCTAATGAGGTCGACCAGTTGTCTATTTATTATTTTTTTTACTACGCATCAAGCTGCGCTGCTTGTCTTTGCTCCTGTGTGCTCGCGCACTCTCGCCTTTTCCACTTATTTTTATTTTTGATTTATTTTGTCAATTTAAAAAAAAATACGCATCAAGCTGTGCTGTTTGTGTTTGCTTGAGTGCATTCGCGTGCTCTCGCTTTCTCCACTTTACAATTTTTTAGTTATTATTGATCTATTCCTGAGAGTTTATCTTATTTTTTATTTGTTTATTTAAATGAAGTCGACCAGTTGCCTGCCCTTCCTTCCATTATCCGTCACCGAGACAAACTGAACAAAATTCTGAGGTCGACCTTGTAAAGATAAGGATTCAGGTCTGTCTGCTGTTTACCTTTGCTCCTGCGCGCACTGCCATTCTCTCCACATTTATGTGTTTGTTTGTTTGTCTATCTAATCTTTTGGGTTTTTATTTCTAATGAGGTCGACCAGTTGTCTATTTATTATTTTTTTACTACGCATCAAGCTGCGCTGCTTGTCTTTGCTCCTGTGTGCTCGCGCACTCTCGCCTTTTCCACTTATTTTTATTTTTGATTTATTTTTGATTTATTTTGTCAATTTAAAAAAAATACGCATCGTGCTGTGCTGTTTGTGTTTGCTTGAGTGCATTCGCGCGCTCTCGCTTCTCCACTTTACAATTTTTTTTGTTATTATTTATCTATTCCTGAGAGTTTATCTTATTTTTTATTTGTTTATTTAAATGAAGTCGACCAGTTGCCTGCCCTTCCTTCCATTATCCGTCACCGAGACAAACTGAACAAAGTTCTGAGGTCGACCTTGTAAAGATAAGGATTCAGATTTGTCTGCTGTTTACCTTTGCTCCTGCGCGCACTGCCCTTCTCTCCACATTTATGTGTTTGTTTGTTTGTCTATCTAATCTTTTGGGTTTTTATTTCTAATGAAGTCGAATGGTTGTATATTTATTATTTTTTTTTATTACGCATCAAGCTGCGCTGCTTGTCTTTGCTCCTGTGTGCTCGCGCACTCTCGCCTTTTCCACTTATTTTTATTTTTGATTTATATTTTATTTATTTTGTCAATTTAAAAAAATACGCATCGTGCTGTGCTGTTTGTGTTTGCTTGAGGCATTCGCGCGCTCTCGCTTTCTCCACTTTACAATTTTTTTTGTTATTATTTATCTATTCCTGAGAGTTTACCTTATTTTTATTTGTTTATTTAATGAAGTCGACCAGTTGCCTGCCCTTCCTTCCATTATCCGTCACCGAGACAAACTGAACAAATTCTGAGGTCGACCTTGTAAAGATAAGGATTTAGGTCTGTCTGCTGTTTACCTTTGCTCCTGCGCGCACTGCCCTTCTCTCCACATTTATGTGTTTGTTTGTCTATCTAATCTTTTGGGTTTTTATTTCTAATGAGGTCGACCAGTTGTCTATTTATTATTTTTTTTACTACGCATCAAGCTGCGCTGCTTGTCTTTTCTCTTGTGTGCGCGCGCACTCTCGCCTTTACCACTTATTTTTATTTTTGACTTAATTTTGATTTATTTTGTCAATTTTAAAATAAATACGCATAGTGCTGTGCTGTTTGTGTTTGCTTGAGTGCATTCGCGCGCTCTCCTTTCTCCACTTTTCAATTTCTTTGTTATTATTCATCTATTCCTGAGACTTTATCTTATTTTTTATTTGTTTATTTAAATGGAAGTCGACCAGTTGCCTGCCCTTCCTTCCATTATCCGTCACCGAGACAAACTGAACAAAGTTCTGAGGTCGACCTTGTAAAGATAAGGATTCAGGTCTGTCTGCTGGTTACCTTTGCTCCTGCGCGCCCTGCCCTTCTCTCCACATTTATGTGTTTGTTTGTTTGTCTATCTAATCTTTTGGGTTTTTATTACTAATGAGGTAGACCAGTTGTCTATTTATTATTTTTTTTACTACGCATCAAGCTGCGCTGCTTGTCTTTGCTCCTGTGTGCTCACGCACTCTCGCCTTTTCCACTTATTTTTCTTTTTGATTTATTTTGTCAATTTGAAAAAATAATACGCATCGTGCTGTGCTGTTTGTGTTTTCTTGAGTGCATTCGCGCGCTCTCGCTTTCTCCACTTTACAATTTTTTTGTTATTATTTATCTATTCCTGAGAGTTTATTTATTTTTTTATTTGTTTATTTAAATGAAGTCGACCAGTTGCCTGCCCTTCCTTCCATTATCCGTCACCGAGACAAACTGAACAAAGTTCTGAGGTCGACCTTGTAAAGATAAGGATTCAGGTCTGTCTGCTGTTTACCTTTGCTCCTGCGCGCACTGCCCTTCTCTCCACATTTATGTTTTTGTTTGTTTGTCTATCTAATCTTTTGGGTTTTTCTTTCTAATGAGGTCGACCAGTTGTCTATTTATTATTTTTTCTACTACGCATCAAGCTGCGCTGCTTGTCTTTGCTCCTGTGTGCTCGCTCACTCTCGCCTTATCCACTTATTTTTATTTTTGATTTATTTTTTATTTATTTTGTCAATTTAAAAAAAAAATACGCATCGTGCTGTGCTGTTTTGTGTTTGCTTGAGTGCATTCACGCGCTCTCGCTTTCTCCACTTTACAATTTTTTTTGTTATTATTCATCTATTCCTGAGAGTTTATCTTATTTTTTATTTTTTATTCAAATGAAGTCGACCAGTTGCCTGCCCTTCCTTCCATTATCCGTCACCGAAACAAACTGAACAAAGTTCTGAGATCGACCTGGTAAAGATTAAGGATTCAGGTCTGTCTGCTGTTTACCTTTGCTCCTGCGCGCACTGCCCTTCTCTCCACATTTATGTGTTTGTTTGTTTGTCTATCTAATCTTTTGGGTTTTTATTTCTAATGAGGTCGACCAGTTGTCTATTTATTATTTTTTTTACTACGCATCAAGCTGCGCTGCTTGTCTTTGCTCCTGTGTGCTCGCGCACTCTCGCCTTTTCCACTTATTTTTCTTTTTGATTTATTTTGTCAATTTAAAAAAAAAATACGCATCAAGCTGTGCTGTTGTGTTTGCTTGAGTGCATTCGCGCGCTCTCGCTTTCTCCACTCTACAATTTTTTAGTTATTATTGATCTATTCCTGAGAGTTTATCTTATTTTTTATTTGTTTATTTAAATGAAGTCGACCAGTTGCCTGCCCTTCCTTCCATTATCCGTCACCGAGACAAACTGAACAAAGTTCTGAGGTCGACCTTGTAAAGATAGGATTCAGGTCTGTCTGCTGTTTACCTTTGCTCCTGCGCGCACTGCCCTTCTCTCCACATTTATGTGTTTGTTTGTTTGTCTATCTAATCTTTTGGGTTTTTATTTCTAATGAGGTCGACCAGTTGTCTATTTATTATTTTTTTTACTACGCATCAAGCTGCGCTGCTTGTCTTTGCTCCTGTGTGCTCGCGCACTCTCGCCTTTTCCACTTATTTTTATTTTTGATTTATTTTTGATTTATTTTGTCAATTTAAAAAAATACGCATCGTGCTGTGCTGTTTGTGTTTGCTTGAGGGCATTCGCGCGCTCTCGCTTTCTCCACTTTACAATTTTTTTTGTTATTATTTATCTATTCCTGAGAGTTTACCTTATTTTTATTTGTTTATTTAATGAAGTCGACCAGTTGCCTGCCCTTCCTTCCATTATCCGTCACCGAGACAAACTGAACAAATTCTGAGGTCGACCTTGTAAAGATAAGGATTTAGGTCTGTCTGCTGTTTACCTTTGCTCCTGCGCGCACTGCCCTTCTCTCCACATTTATGTGTTTGTTTGTCTATCTAATCTTTTGGGTTTTTATTTCTAATGAGGTCGACCAGTTGTCTATTTATTATTTTTTTTACTACGCATCAAGCTGCGCTGCTTGTCTTTTCTCTTGTGTGCGCGCGCACTCTCGCCTTTACCACTTATTTTTATTTTTGACTTAATTTTGATTTATTTTGTCAATTTAAAATAAATACGCATCGTGCTGTGCTGTTGTGTTTGCTTGAGTGCATTCGCGCGCTCTCCTTTCTCCACTTTTCAATTTTTTTGTTATTATTCATCTATTCCTGAGACTTTATCTTATTTTTTATTTGTTTATTTAAATGAAGTCGACCAGTTGCCTGCCCTTCCTTCCATTATCCGTCACCGAGACAAACTGAACAAAGTTTCTGAGGTCGACCTTGTAAAGATAAGGATTCAGGTCTGTCTGCTGGTTACCTTTGCTCCTGCGCGCCCTGCCCTTCTCTCCACATTTATGTTTTTGTTTGTTTGTCTATCTAATCTTTTGGGTTTTTCTTTCTAATGAGGTCGACCAGTTGTCTATTTATTATTTTTTCTACTACGCATCAAGCTGCGCTGCTTGTCTTTGCTCCTGTGTGCTCGCTCACTCTCGCCTTATCCACTTATTTTTTATTTTTGATTTATTTTTTATTTATTTTGTCAATTTAAAAAAAAAAATACGCATCGTGCTGTGCTGTTTGTGTTTGCTTGAGTGCATTCACGCGCTCTCGCTTTCTCCACTTTACAATTTTTTTGTTATTATTTATCTATTCCTGAGAGTTTATCTTATTTTTTATTTTTTTATTCAAATGAAGTCGACCAGTTGCCTGCCCTTCCTTCCATTATCCGTCACCGAAACAAACTGAACAAAGTTCTGAGATCGACCTGGTAAAGATAAGGATTCAGGTCTGTCTGCTGTTTACCTTTGCTCCTGCGCGCACTGCCCTTCTCTCCACATTTATGTGTTTGTTTGTTTGTCTATCTAATCTTTTGGGTTTTTATTTCTAATGAGGTCGACCAGTTGTCTATTTATTATTTTTTTTACTACGCATCAAGCTGCGCTGCTTGTCTTTGCTCCTGTGTGCTCGCGCACTCTCGCCTTTTCCACTTATTTTTATTTTTGATTTATTTTGTCAATTTAAAAAAAAATACGCATCAAGCTGTGCTGTTTGTGTTTGCTTGAGTGCATTCGCGCGCTCTCGCTTCTCCACTTTACAATTTTTTAGTTATTATTGATCTATTCCTGAGAGTTTATCTTATTTTTTTATTTGTTTATTAAATGAAGTCGACCAGTTGCCTGCCCTTCCTTCCATTATCCGTCACCGAGACAAACTGAACAAAGTTCTGAGGTCGACCTTGTAAAGATAAGGATTCAGGTCTGTCTGCTGTTTACCTTTGCTCCTGCGCGCAACTGCCCTTCTCTCCACATTTATGTGTTTGTTTGTTTGTCTATCTAATCTTTTGGGTTTTTATTTCTAATGAGGTCGACCAGTTGTCTATTTATTATTTTTTTTTACTACGCATCAAGCTGCGCTGCTTGTCTTTGCTCCTGTGTGCTCGCGCACTCTCGCCTTTTCCACTTATTTTTATTTTTGATTTATTTTGTCAATTTTGAAAAAAAAAATACGCATCGTGCTGTGCTGTTTGTGTTTGCTTGAGTGCATTCGCGCGCTCTCGCTTTCTCCACTTTACAATTTTTTTTGTTATTATTTATCTATTCCTGAGTTTATCTTATTTTTTATTTGTTTATTTAAATGAAGTCGACCAGTTGCCTGCCCTTCCTTCCATTATCCGTCACCGAGACAAACTGAACAAAGTTCTGAGGTCGACCTTGTAAAGATAAGGATTCAGGTCTGTCTGCTGGTTACCTTTGCTCCTGCGCGCCCTGCCCTTCTCTCCACATTTATGTGTTTGTTTGTTTGTCTATCTAATCTTTTGGGTTTTTATTTCTAATGAGGTCGACCAGTTGTCTATTTATTATTTTTTTTACTACGCATCAAGCTGCGCTGCTTGTCTTTGCTCCTGTGTGCTCACGCACTCTCGCCTTTTCCACTTATTTTTATTTTGATTTATTTTTGATTTATTTAGTCAATTTTAAAAAAAATACGCATCGTGCTGTGCTGTTTGTGTTTGCTTGAGTGCATTCGCGCGCTCTCTCTTTCTCCACTTTACAATTTTTTTGTTATTATTCATCTATTCCTGAGAGTTTATCTTATTTTTTATTTGTTTATTTAAATGAAGTCGACCAGTTGCCTGCCCTTCCTTCCATTATCCGTCACAAGACAAACTGAACAAAGTTCTGAGGTCGACCTTGTAAAGATAAGGATTCAGGTCTGTCTGCTGTTTACCTTTGCTCCTGCGCGCACTGCCCTTCTCTCCACATTTATGTGTTTGTTTGTTTGTCTATCTAATCTTTTGGGTTTTTATTTCTAATGAGGTCGACCAGTTGTCTATTTATTATTTTTTTTACTACGCATCAAGCTGCGCTGCTTGTCTTTGCTCCTGTGTGCTCGCGCACTCTCGCCTTTTCCACTTATTTTTATTTTTGATTTATTTTTGATTTATTTTGTCAATTTAAAAAAAAATACGCATCGTGCTGTGCTGTTTGTGTTTGCTTGAGTGCATTCGCGCGCTCTCGCTTTCTCAACTTTACAATTTTTTTGTTATTATTTATCTATTCCTGAGAGTTTATCTTATTTTTTATTTGTTTATTTAAATGAAGTCGACCAGTTGCCTGCCCTTCCTTCCATTATCCGTCACCGAGACAAACTGAACAAAGTTCTGAGGTCGACCTTGTAAAGATAAGGATTCAGGTCTGTCTGCTGTTTACCTTTGCTCCTGCGTGCACTGCCCTTCTCTCCACATTTATTTGTTTGTTTGTTTGTCTATCTAATCTTTTGGGTTTTTATATCTAATGAGGTAGACCAGTTGTCTATTTATTATTTTTTTTTACTACGCATCAAGCTGCGCTGCTGGTCTTTGCTCCTGTGTGCACGCGCACCTCTCGCCTTTTCCACTTATTTTTATTTTTGATTTATTTTTGATTTATTTTGTCAATTTAAAAAAAATACGCATCGTGCTGTGCTGTTTGTGTTTGCTTGAGTGCATTCTCGTGCTCTCGCTTTCTCCACTTTACAATTTTTTTGTTATTATTTATCTATTCCTGAGAGTGTATCTTTTTTTTTATTTGTTTATTTAAATGAAGTCGACCAGTTGCCTGCCCTTCCTTCCATTATCCGTCACCGAGACAAACTGAACAAAGTTCTGAGGTCGACCTTGTAAAGATAAGGATTCAGGTCTGTCTGCTGTTTACCTTGGCTCCTGCGCGCACTGCCCTTCTCTCCACATTTATGTGTTTGTTTGTTTGTCTATCTAATCTTTTGGGTTTTTATTTCTAATGAGGTCGACCAGTTGTCTATTTATTATTTTTTTTACTACGCATCAAGCTGCGCTGCTTGTCTTGCCTCCTGTGTGCTCGCGCACTCTCGCCTTTTCCACTTATTTTTATTTTTTATTTATTTTTTATTTTATTTTGTCAATTTAAAAAAAATAGGCATCGTGCTGTGCTGTTTGTGTTTGCTTGAGTGCATTCGCGTGCTCTCGCTTTCTCCACTTTACAATTTTTTTTGTTATTATTTATCTATTCCTGAGAGTTTATCTTATTTTTTATTTGTTTATTTAAATGAAGTCGACCAGTTGCCTGCACTTCCTTCCATTATCCGTCACCGAGACAAACTGAACAAAGTTCTGAGGTCGACCTTGTAAAGATAAGGATTCAGGTCTGTCTGCTGTTTACCTTTGCTCCTGCCCGCACTGCCCTTCTCTCCACATTTATGTGTTTGTTTGTTTGTCTATCTAATCTTTTGGATTTTTATTTCTAATGAGGTCGACCAGTTGTCTATTTATTATTTTTTTTACTACGCATCAAGCTGCGCTGCTTGTCTTTGCTCCTGTGTGCTCACGCACTCTCGCCTTTTCCACTTATTTTTCTTTTTGATTTATTTTGTCAATTAAAAAAAAATACGCATCGTGCTGTGCTGATTGTGTTTGCTTGAGTGCATTCGCGCACTCTCGCTTTCTCCACTTTACAATTTTTTTGTTATTATTTATCTATTCCTGAGAGTGTATCTTATTTTTTATTTGTTTATTTAAATGAAGTCGACCAGTTGCCTGCCCTTCCTTCCATTATCCTTCACCGAGACAAACTGAACAAAGTTCTGAGGTCGACCTTGTAAAGATAAGGATTCAGGTCTGTCTGCTGTTTACCTTGGCTCCTGCGCGCAGTGCCCTTCTCTCCACATTTATGTGTTTGTTTGTTTGTCTATCTAATCTTTTGGGTTTTTATTTCTAATGAGGTCGACCAGTTGTCTATTTATTATTTTTTTTACTACGCATCAAGCTGCGCTGCTTGTCTTTGCTCCTGTGTGCTCGCGCACTCTCGCCTTTTCCACTTATTTTTATTTTTGATTTATTTTTGATTTATTTTGTCAATTTTAAAAAAAATACGCATCGTGCTGTGCTGTTTGTGTTTGCTTGAGTGCATTCGCGCGCTCTCGCTTTCTCCACTTTACAATTTTTTTGTTATTATTTATCTATTCCTGAGAGTTTATCTTATTTTTTATTTGTTTATTAAATGAAGTCGACCAGTTGCCTGCCCTTCCTTCCATTATCCGTCACCGAGACAAACTGAACAAAGTTCTGAGGTCGACCTTGTAAAGATAAGGATTCAGGTCTTTCTGCTGTTTACCTTTGCTCCTGCGTGCACTGCCCTTCTCTCCACATTTATGTGTTTGTTTGTTTGTCTATCTAATCTTTGGGTTTTTATTTCTAATGAGGTCGACCAGTTGTCTATTTATTATTTTTTTACTACGCATCAAGCTGCGCTGCTTGTCTTTGCTCCTGTGTGCACGCGCACTCTCGCCTTTTCCACTTATTTTTATTTTTGATTTATTTTTGATTTATTTTGTCAATTTAAAAAAAATACGCATCGTGCTGTGCTGTTTGTGTTTGCTTGAGTGCATTCGCGTGCTCTCGCTTTCTCCACTTTACAATTTTTTTGTTATTATTTATCTATTCCTGAGAGTGTATCTTTTTTTTTTATTTGTTTATTTAAATGAAGTCGACCAGTTGCATGCCCTTCCTTCCATTATCCGTCACCGAGACAAACTGAACAAAGTTCTGAGGTCGACCTTGTAAAGATAAGGATTCAGGTCTGTCTGCTGTTTACCTTGGCTCCTGCGCGCACTGCCCTTCTCTCCACATTTATGTGTTTGTTTGTTTGTCTATCTAATCTTTTGGGTTTTTATTTCTAATGAGGTCGACCAGTTGTCTATTTATTATTTTTTTTTTACTACGCATCAAGCTGCGCTGCTTGTCTTGCCTCCTGTGTGCTCGCGCACTCTCGCCTTTTCCACTTATTTTTATTTTTTATTTATTTTGTCAATTTAAAAAAAATAGGCATCGTGCTGTGCTGTTTGTGTTTGCTTGAGTGCATTCGCGTGCTCTCGCTTTCTCCACTTTACAATTTTTTTGTTATTATTTATCTATTCCTGAGAGTTTATCTTATTTTTTATATGTTTATTTAAATGAAGTCGACCAGTTGCCTGCACTTCCTTCCATTATCTGTCACCGAGACAAACTGAACAAAGTTCTGAGGTCGACCTTGTAAAGATAAGGATTCAGGTCTGTCTGCTGTTTACCTTTGCTCCTGCCCGCACTGCCCTTCTCTCCACATTTATGTGTTTGTTTGTTTGTCTATCTAATCTTTTGGATTTTTATTTCTAATGAGGTCGACCAGTTGTCTATTTATTATTTTTTTTACTACGCATCAAGCTGCGCTGCTTGTCTTTGCTCCTGTGTGCTCGCGCACTCTCGCCTTTTCCACTTATTTTTATTTTTGATTTATTTTTGATTTATTTTGTCAATTTTGAAAAAAAAATACGCATCGTGCTGTGCTGTTTGTGTTTGCTTGAGTGCATTCGCGCGCTCCTCGCTTTCTCCACTTTACAATTTTTTTGTTATTATTTATCTATTCCTGAGAGTGTATCTTATTTTTATTTGTTTATTTAAATGAAGTCGACCAGTTGCCTGCCCTTCCTTCCATTATCAGTCACCGAGACAAACTGAACAAAGTTCTGAGGTCGACCTTGTAAAGATAAGGGTTCAGGTCTGTCTGCTGTTTACCTTTGCTCCTGCGCGCACTGCCCTTCTCTCCACATTTATGTGTTTGTTTGTTTGTCTATCTAATCTTTTGGGTTTTTATTTCTAATGAGGTCGACCAGTTTTCAATTTATTATTTTTTTTACTACGCATCAAGCTGCGCTGCTTGTCTTTGCTCCTGTGTGCTCGCGCACTCTCGCCTTTTCCACTTATTTTTATTTTTGATTATTTTGTCAATTTAAAAAAAAAATACGCATCGTGCTGTGCTGTTTGTGTTTGCTTGAGTGCATTCGCGCGCTCTCGCTTTCTCCACATTACAATTTTTTGGTATTATTTATCTATTCCTGAGAGTTTATCTCATTTTTTATTTGTTTATTTAAATGAAGTCGACCAGTTGCCTGCCCTTCCTTCCATTATCCGTCACCGAGACAAACTGAACAAAGTTCTGAGGTCGACCTTGTAAAGATAAGGATTCAGGTCTGTCTGCTGTTTACCTTTGCTCCTGCGCGCACTGCACTTCTCTCCACATTTATGTGTTTGTTTGTTTGTCTATCTAATCTTTTGGGTTTTTATTTCGAATGAGGTCGACCAGTTGTCTATTTATTATTTTTTTTACTACGCATCAAGCTGAGTTGCTTGTCTTTGCTCCTGTGTGCTCGCGCACTCTCGCCTTTTCCACTTATTTTTATTTTTGATTTATTTTGTCAATTTAAAAAAAATACGCATCGTGCTGTGCTGTTTGTGTTTGCTTGAGTGCATTCGCGCGCGCTCGCTTTCTCCACTTTACAATTTTTTTTATTACTTATCTATTCCTGAGAGTTTATCTTATTTTTTATTTGTTCATTTAAATGAAGTCGACCAGTTGCCTGCCCTTCCTTCCATTATCCGTCACCGAGACAAACTGAACAAAGTCTGAGGTCGACCTTGTAAAGATAAGGATTCAGGTCTGTCTGCTGTTTACCTTTGCTCCTGTGCGCACTGCCCTTCTCTCCACATGTGTGTGTTTGTTTGTTTGTCTATCTAATCTTTTGGGTTTTTATTTCTAATGAGGTCGACCAGTTGTCTATTTATTATTTTTTTTACTACGCATCAAGCTGCGCTGCTTGTCTTTGCTCCTGTGTGCTCGCGCACTCTCGCCTTTTCCACTTATTTTTATTTTTGATTTATTTTGATTTATTTTGTCAATTTGAAAAAATAATACGCATCGTGCTGTGCTGTTTGTGTTTGGTTGAGTGCATTCGCGCGCTCTCGCTTTCTCCACTTTACAATTTTTTGTTATTATTTATCTATTCCTGAGAGTTTATCTTATTTTTTATTTGTTTATTTAAATGAAGACGACCAGTTGCCTGCCCTTCCTTCCATTATCCGTCACCGAGACAAACTGAACAAAGTTCTGAGGTCGACCTTGTAAAGATAAGGATTCAGGTCTGTCTGCTGTTTACCTTTGCTCCTGCGCGCACTGCCCTTCTCTCCACATTTATGTGTTTGTTTGTTTGTCTATCTAATCTTTTGGGTTTTTCTTTCTAATGAGGTCGACCAGTTGTCTATTTATTATTTTTATTACTACGCATCAAGCTGCGCTGCTTGTCTTTGCTCCTGTGTGCTCGCGCACTCTCGCCTTTTCCACTTATTTTTATTTTTGATTTATTTTTGATTTATTTTGTCAATTTTGAAAAAAAAATACGCATCGTGCTGTGCTGTTTGTGTTTGCTTGAGTGCATTCGCGCGCTCTCGCTTTCTCCTCTTTACAATTTTTTTGTTATTATTTATCTATTCCTGAGTTATCTTATTTTTTATTTGTTTATTTAAATGAAGTCGACAGTTGCCTGCCCTTCCTTCCATTATCCGTCACCGAGACAAACTGAACAAAGTTCTGAGGTCGACCTTGTAAAGATAAGGATTCAGGTCTGTCTGCTGGTTACCTTTGCTCCTGCGTGCCCTGCCCTTCTCTCCGCATTTATGTGTTTGTTTGTTTCTATATCTAATCTTTTGGGTTTTTATTTCTAATGAGGTCGACCAGTTGTCTATTTATTATTTTTTTTACTACGCATCAAGCTGCGCTGCTTGTCTTTGCTCCTGTGTGCTCACGCACTCTCGCCTTTTCCACTTATTTTTCTTTTTGATTTATTTTGTCAATTAAAAAAAAATACGCATCGTGCTGTGCTGTTTGTGTTTGCTTGAGTGCATTCGCGCGCTCTCACTTTCTCCACTTTACAATTTTTTTGTTATTATTTATCTATTCCTGAGTTTATCTTATTTTTTATTTGTTTATATAAATGAAGTCGACCAGTTGCCAGCCCTTCCTTCCATTATCCGTCACCGAGACAAACTGAACAAAGTTCTGAGGTCGACCTTGTAAAGATAAGGATTCAGGTCTGTCTGCTGGTTACCTTTGCTCCTGCGCGCCCTGCCCTTCTTTCCACATTTATGTGTTTGTTTGTTTCTCTATCTAATCTTTTGGGTTTTTATTTCTAATGAGGTCGACCAGTTGTCTATTTATTATTTTTTTTACTACGCATCAAGCTGCGCTGCTTGTCTTTGCTCCTGTGTGCTCACGCACTCTCGCCTTTTCCACTTATTTTTCTTTTTGATTTATTTTGTCAATTAAAAAAAAATACGCATCGTGCTGTGCTGTTTGTGTTTGCTTGAGTGCATTCGCGCGCTCTCGCTTTCTCCACTTTACAATTTTTTTGTTATTATTTATCTATTCCTGAGAGTGTATCTTATTTTTTATTTGTTTATTTAAATGAAGTCGACCAGTTGCCTGCCCTTCCTTCCATTATCCTTCACCGAGACAAACTGAACAAAGTTCTGAGGTCGACCTTGTAAAGATAAGGATCAGGTCTGTCTGCTGTTTACCTTGGCTCCTGCGCGCAGTGCCCTTCTCTCCACATTTATGTGTTTGTTTGTTTGTCTATCTAATCTTTTGGGTTTTTATTTCTAATGAGGTCGACCAGTTGTCTATTTATTATTTTTTTTACTACGCATCAGCTGCGCTGCTTGTCTTTGCTCCTGTGTGCTCGCGCACTCTCGCCTTTTCCACTTATTTTTATTTTTGATTTATTTTGTCAATTTAAAAAAAAAATACGCATCGTGCTGTGCTGTTTGTGTTTGCTTGAGTGCATTCGCGCGCTCTCGCTTTCTCCACTTTACAATTTTTTAGTTATTATTGATCTATTCCTGAGAGTTTATCTTATTTTTTATTTGTTTATTTAAATGAAGTCGACCAGTTGCCTGCCCTTCCTTCCATTATCCGTCACCGAGACAAACTGAACAAAGTTCTGAGGTCGACCTTGTAAAGATAAGGATTCAGGTCTGTCTGCTGTTTACCTTTGCTCCTGCGCGCACTGCCCTTCTCTCCACATTTATGTGTTTGTTTGTTTGTCTATCTAATCTTTTGGGTTTTTATTTCTAATGAGGTCGACCAGTTGTCTATTTATTATTTTTTTTACTACGCATCAAGCTGCGCTGCTTGTCTTTGCTCCTGTGTGCTCGCGCACTCTCGCCTTTTCCACTTATTTTTATTTTGATTTATTTTTGATTTATTTTGTCAATTTAAAAAAAAAAAACGCATCGTGCTGTGCTGTTTGTGTTTGCTTGAGTGCATTCGCGCGCTCTCGCTTTCTCCACTTTACAATTTTTTTGTTATTATTTATCTATTCCTGAGTTTATCTTATTTTTTATTTGTTTATTTAAATGAAGTCGACCAGTTGCCTGCCCTTCCTTCATTATCCGTCACCGAGACAAACTGAACAAAGTTCTGAGGTCGACCTTGTAAAGATAAGGATTCAGGTCTGTCTGCTGGTTACCTTTGCTCCTGCGTGCCCTGCCCTTCTCTCCGCATTTATGTGTTTGTTTGTTTCTATATCTAATCTTTTGGGTTTTTATTTCTAATGAGGTCGACCAGTTGTCTATTTATTATTTTTTTTACTACGCATCAAGCTGCGCTGCTTGTCTTTGCTCCTGTGTGCTCACGCACTCTCGCCTTTTCCACTTATTTTTCTTTTTGATTTATTTTGTCAATTAAAAAAAAATACGCATCGTGCTGTGCTGTTTGTGTTTGCTTGAGTGCATTCGCGCGCTCTCACTTTCTCCACTTTACAATTTTTTTGTTATTATTTATCTATTCCTGAGTTTATCTTATTTTTTATTTGTTTATATAAATGAAGTCGACCAGTTGCCAGCCCTTCCTTCCATTATCCGTCACCGAGACAAACTGAACAAAGTTCTGAGGTCGACCTTGTAAAGATAAGGATTCAGGTCTGTCTGCTGGTTACCTTTGCTCCTGCGCGCCCTGCCCTTCTTTCCACATTTATGTGTTTGTTTGTTTCTCTATCTAATCTTTTGGGTTTTTATTTCTAATGAGGTCGACCAGTTGTCTATTTATTATTTTTTTTACTACGCATCAAGCTGCGCTGCTTGTCTTTGCTCCTGTGTGCTCACGCACTCTCGCCTTTTCCACTTATTTTTCTTTTTGATTTATTTTGTCAATTAAAAAAAAATACGCATCGTGCTGTGCTGTTTGTGTTTGCTTGAGTGCATTCGCGCGCTCTCGCTTTCTCCACTTTACAATTTTTTTGTTATTATTTATCTATTCCTGAGAGTGTATCTTATTTTTTATTTGTTTATTTAAATGAAGTCGACCAGTTGCCTGCCCTTCCTTCCTTATCCTTCACCGAGACAAACTGAACAAAGTTCTGAGGTCGACCTTGTAAAGATAAGGATTCAGGTCTGTCTGCTGTTTACCTTGGCTCCTGCGCGCAGTGCCCTTCTCTCCACATTTATGTGTTTGTTTGTTTGTCTATCTAATCTTTTGGGTTTTTATTTCTAATGAGGTCGACCAGTTGTCTATTTATTATTTTTTTTACTACGCATCAAGCTGCGCTGCTTGTCTTTGCTCCTGTGTGCTCGCGCACTCTCGCCTTTTCCACTTATTTTTATTTTTGATTTATTTTGTCAATTTAAAAAAAAAATACGCATCGTGCTGTGCTGTTTGTGTTGCTTGAGTGCATTCGCGCGCTCTCGCTTTCTCCACTTTACAATTTTTTAGTTATTATTGATCTATTCCTGAGAGTTTATCTTATTTTTTATTTGTTTATTTAAATGAAGTCGACCAGTTGCCTGCCCTTCCTTCCATTATCCGTCACCGAGACAAAACTGAACAAAGTTCTGAGGTCGACCTTGTAAAGATAAGGATTCAGGTCTGTCTGCTGTTTACCTTTGCTCCTGCGCGCACTGCCCTTCTCTCCACATTTATGTGTTTGTTTGTTTGTCTATCTAATCTTTTGGGTTTTTATTTCTAATGAGGTCGACCAGTTGTCTATTTATTATTTTTTTTACTACGCATCAAGCTGCGCTGCTTGTCTTTGCTCCTGTGTGCTCGCGCACTCTCGCCTTTTCCACTTATTTTTATTTTGATTTATTTTTGATTTATTTTGTCAATTTAAAAAAAAAAAACGCATCGTGCTGTGCTGTTTGTGTTTGCTTGAGTGCATTCGCGCGCTCTCGCTTTCTCCACTTTACAATTTTTTTGTTATTATTTATCTATTCCTGAGAGTGTATCTTAATTTTTATTTGTTTATTTAAATGAAGTCGACCAGTTGCCTGCCCTTCCTTCCATTATCCGTCACCGAGACAAACTGAACAAAGTTCTGAGGTCGACCTTGTAAAGATAAGGATTCAGGTCTGTCTGCTGTTTACCTTGGATCCTGCGCGCACTGCCCTTCTCTCCACATTTATGTGTTTGTTTGTTTGTCTATCTAATCTTTTGGGTTTTTATTTCTAATGAGGTCGACCAGTTGTCTATTTATTATTTTTTTTACTACGCATCAAGCTGCGCTGCTTGTCTTTGCTCCTGTGTGCTCGCGCACTCTCGCCTTTTCCACTTATTTTTATTTTTGATTTATTTTTGATTTATTTTGTCAATTTTGAAAAAAAAATACGCATCGTGCTGTGCTGTTTGTGTTTGCTTGAGTGCATTCGCGCGCTCTCGCTTTCTCCACTTTACAATTTTTTTGTTATTATTTATCTATTCCTGAGTTTATCTTATTTTTTATTTGTTTATATAAATGAAGTCGACCAGTTGCCAGCCCTTCCTTCCATTATCCGTCACCGAGACAAACTGAACAAAGTTCTGAGGTCGACCTTGTAAAGATAAGGATTCAGGTCTGTCTGCTGGTTACCTTTGCTCCTGCGCGCCCTGCCCTTCTTTCCACATTTATGTGTTTGTTTGTTTCTCTATCTAATCTTTTGGGTTTTTATTTCTAATGAGGTCGACCAGTTGTCTATTTATTATTTTTTTTACTACGCATCAAGCTGCGCTGCTTGTCTTTGCTCCTGTGTGCTCGCGCACTCTCGCCTTTTCCACTTATTTTTCTTTTTGATTTATTTTGTCAATTAAAAAAAAATACGCATCGTGCTGTGCTGTTTGTGTTTGCTTGAGTGCATTCGCGCGCTCTCGCTTTCTCCACTTTACAATTTTTTTGTTATTATTTATCTATTCCTGAGAGTGTATCTTATTTTTTATTTGTTTATTTAAATGAAGTCGACCAGTTGCCTGCCCTTCCTTCCATTATCCTTCACCGAGACAAACTGAACAAAGTTCTGAGGTCGACCTTGTAAAGATAAGGATTCAGGTCTGTCTGCTGTTTACCTTGGCTCCTGCGCGCAGTGCCCTTCTCTCCACATTTATGTGTTTGTTTGTTTGTCTATCTAATCTTTTGGGTTTTTATTTCTAATGAGGTCGACCAGTTGTCTATTTATTATTTTTTTTACTACGCATCAAGCTGCGCTGCTTGTCTTTGCTCCTGTGTGCTCGCGCACTCTCGCCTTTTCCACTTATTTTTATTTTTGATTTATTTTTGATTTATTTTGTCAATTTTAAAAAAAAATACGCATCGTGCTGTGCTGTTTGTGTTTGCTTGAGTGCATTCGCGCGCTCTCGCTTTCTCAACTTTACAATTTTTTTGTTATTATTTATCTATTCCTGAGAGTTTATCTTATTTTTATTTGTTTATTTAAATGAAGTCGACCAGTTGCCTGCCCTTCCTTCCATTATCCGTCACCGAGACAAACTGAACAAAGTTCTGAGGTCGACCTTGTAAAGATAAGGATTCAGGTCTGTCTGCTGTTTACCTTTGCTCCTGCGTGCACTGCCCTTCTCTCCACATTTATTTGTTTGTTTGTTTGTCTATCTAATCTTTTGGGTTTTTATATCTAATGAGGTAGACCAGTTGTCTATTTATTATTTTTTTTACTACGCATCAAGCTGCGCTGCTGGTCTTTGCTCCTGTGTGCACGCGCACTCTCGCCTTTTCCACTTATTTTTATTTTTGATTTATTTTTGATTTATTTTGTCAATTTAAAAAAAATACGCATCGTGCTGTGCTGTTTGTGTTTGCTTGAGTGCATTCTCGTGCTCTCGCTTTCTCCACTTTACAATTTTTTTGTTATTATTTATCTATTCCTGAGAGTGTATCTTTTTTTTTATTTGTTTATTTAAATGAAGTCGACCAGTTGCCTGCCCTTCCTTCCATTATCCGTCACCGAGACAAACTGAACAAAGTTCTGAGGTCGACCTTGTAAAGATAAGGATTCAGGTCTGTCTGCTGTTTACCTTGGCTCCTGCGCGCACTGCCCTTCTCTCCACATTTATGTGTTTGTTTGTTTGTCTATCTAATCTTTTGGGTTTTTATTTCTAATGAGGTCGACCAGTTGTCTATTTATTATTTTTTTTACTACGCATCAAGCTGCGCTGCTTGTCTTGCCTCCTGTGTGCTCGCGCACTCTCGCCTTTTCCACTTATTTTTATTTTTTATTTATTTTTTATTTATTTTGTCAATTTAAAAAAAATAGGCATCGTGCTGTGCTGTTTGTGTTTGCTTGAGTGCATTCGCGTGCTCTCGCTTTCTCCACTTTACAATTTTTTGTTATTATTTATCTATTCCTGAGAGTTTATCTTATTTTTTATTTGTTTATTTAAATGAAGTCGACCAGTTGCCTGCACTTCCTTCCATTATCCGTCACCGAGACAAACTGAACAAAGTTCTGAGGTCGACCTTGTAAAGATAAGGATTCAGGTCTGTCTGCTGTTTACCTTTGCTCCTGCCCGCACTGCCCTTCTCTCCACATTTATGTGTTTGTTTGTTTGTCTATCTAATCTTTTGGATTTTTATTTCTAATGAGGTCGACCAGTTGTCTATTTATTATTTTTTTTACTACGCATCAAGCTGCGCTGCTTGTCTTTGCTCCTGTGTGCTCGCGCACTCTCGCCTTTTCCACTTATTTTTATTTTTGATTTATTTTTGATTTATTTTGTCAATTTTGAAAAAAAAATACGCATCGTGCTGTGCTGTTTGTGTTTGCTTGAGTGCATTCGCGCGCTCTCGCTTTCTCCACTTTACATTTTTTGTTATTATTTATCTATTCCTGAGAGTGTATCTTATTTTTATTTGTTTACTTTAAATGAAGTCGACCAGTTGCCTGCCCTTCCTTCCATTATCCGTCACCGAGACAAACTGAACAAAGTTCTGAGGTCGACCTTGTAAAGATAAGGGTTCAGGTCTGTCTGCTGTTTACCTTTGCTCCTGCGCGCACTGCCCTTCTCTCCACATTTATGTGTTTGTTTGTTTGTCTATCTAATCTTTTGGGTTTTTATTTCTAATGAGGTCGACCAGTTTTCTATTTATTATTTTTTTTACTACGCATCAAGCTGCGCTGCTTGTCTTTGCTCCTGTGTGCTCGCGCACTCTCGCCTTTTCCACTTATTTTTATTTTTGATTTATTTTGTCAATTTAAAAAAAAATAGGCATCGTGCTGTGCTGTTTGTGTTTGCTTGAGTGCATTCGCGCGCTCTCGCTTTCTCCACATTACAATTTTTTGTTATTATTTATCTATTCCTGAGAGTTATCTCATTTTTTATTTGTTTATTTAAATGAAGTCGACCAGTTGCCTGCCCTTCCTTCCATTATCCGTCACCGAGACAAACTGAACAAAGTTCTGAGGTCGACCTTGTAAAGATAAGGATTCAGGTCTGTCTGCTGTTTACCTTTGCTCCTGCGCGCACTGCCCTTCTCTCCACATTTATGTGTTTGTTTGTTTGTCTATCTAATCTTTTGGGTTTTTATTTCTAATGAGGTCGACCAGTTGTCTATTTATTATTTTTTTTACTACGCATCAAGCTGCGCTGCTTGTCTTTGCTCCTGTGTGCTCGCACACTCTCGCCTTTTCCACTTATTTTTATTTTTGATTTATTTTTGATTTATTTTGTCAATTTAAAAAAAAATACGCATCGTGCTGTGCTGTTTGTGTTTGCTTGAGGGCATTCGCGTGCTCTCGATTTCTCCATTTTACAATTTTTTTGTTATTATTTATCTATTCCTGAGAGTTTATCTTATTTTTTATTTGTTTCTTTAAATGAAGTCGACAAGTTGCCTGCCTTCCTTCCATTATCCGTCACCGAGACAAACTGAACAAAGTTCTGAGGTCGACCTTGTAAAGATAAGGATTCAGGTCTGTCTGCTGTTTACCTTTGCTCCTGCGCGCACTGCACTTCTCTCCACATTTATGTGTTTGTTTGTTTGTCTATCTAATCTTTTGGTTTTTATTTCGAATGAGGTCGACCAGTTGTCTATTTATTATTTTTTTTACTACGCATCAAGCTGAGTTGCTTGTCTTTGCTCCTGTGTGCTCGCGCACTCTCGCCTTTTCCACTTATTTTTATTTTTGATTTATTTTGTCAATTTAAAAAAAAATACGCATCGTGCTGTGCTGTTTGTGTTTGCTTGAGTGCATTCGCGCGCTCTCGCTTTCTCAACTTTACAATTTTTTTGTTATTATTTATCTATTCCTGAGAGTTTATCTTATTTTTTATTTGTTTATTTAAATGAAGTCGACCAGTTGCCTGCCCTTCCTTCCATTATCCGTCACCGAGACAAACTGAACAAAGTTCTGAGGTCGACCTTGTAAAGATAAGGATTCAGGTCTGTCTGCTGTTTACCTTTGCTCCTGCGTGCACTGCCCTTCTCTCCACATTTATGTGTTTGTTTGTTTGTCTATCTAATCTTTTGGGTTTTTATTTCTAATGAGGTCGACCAGTTGTCTATTTATTATTTTTTTTACTACGCATCAAGCTGCGCTGCTGGTCTTTGCTCCTGTGTGCACGCGCACTCTCGCCTTTTCCACTTATTTTTATTTTTGATTTATTTTTGATTTATTTGTCAATTTAAAAAAAATACGCATCGTGCTGTGCTGTTTGTGTTTGCTTGAGTGCATTCTCGTGCTCTCGCTTTCTCCACTTTACAATTTTTTTGTTATTATTTATCTATTCCTGAGAGTGTATCTTTTTTTTTATTTGTTTATTTAAATGAAGTCGACCAGTTGCCTGCCCTTCCTTCCATTATCCGTCACCGAGACAAACTGAACAAAGTTCTGAGGTCGACCTTGTAAAGATAAGGATTCAGGTCTGTCTGCTGTTTACCTTGGCTCCTGCGCGCACTGCCCTTCTCTCCACATTTATGTGTTTGTTTGTTTGTCTATCTAATCTTTTGGGTTTTTATTTCTAATGAGGTCGACCAGTTTTCTATTTATTATTTTTTTTACTACGCATCAAGCTGCGCTGCTTGTCTTTGCTCCTGTGTGCTCGCGCACTCTCGCCTTTTCCACTTATTTTTATTTTTGATTTATTTTGTCAATTTAAAAAAAAATAGGCATCGTGCTGTGCTGTTTGTGTTTGCTTGAGTGCATTCGCGCGCTCTCGCTTTCTCCACATTACAATTTTTTGTTATTATTTATCTATTCCTGAGAGTTTATCTCATTTTTTATTTGTTTATTTAAATGAAGTCGACCAGTTGCCTGCCCTTCCTTCCATTATCCGTCACCGAGACAAACTGAACAAAGTTCTGAGGTCGACCTTGTAAAGATAAGGATTCAGGTCTGTCTGCTGTTTACCTTTGCTCCTGCGCGCACTGCCCTTCTCTCCACATTTATGTGTTTGTTTGTTTGTCTATCTAATCTTTTGGGTTTTTATTTCTAATGAGGTCGACCAGTTGTCTATTTATTATTTTTTTTACTACGCATCAAGCTGCGCTGCTTGTCTTTGCTCCTGTGTGCTCGCACACTCTCGCCTTTTCCACTTATTTTTATTTTTGATTTATTTTTGATTTATTTTGTCAATTTAAAAAAAAATACGCATCGTGCTGTGCTGTTTGTGTTTGCTTGAGGGCATTCGCGTGCTCTCGATTTCTCCATTTTACAATTTTTTTGTTATTATTTATCTATTCCTGAGAGTTTATCTTATTTTTTATTTGTTTCTTTAAATGAAGTCGACAAGTTGCCTGCCCTTCCTTCCATTATCCGTCACCGAGACAAACTGAACAAAGTTCTGAGGTCGACCTTGTAAAGATAAGGATTCAGGTCTGTCTGCTGTTTACCTTTGCTCCTGCGCGCACTGCACTTCTCTCCACATTTATGTGTTTGTTTGTTTGTCTATCTAATCTTTTGGGTTTTTATTTCGAATGAGGTCGACCAGTTGTCTATTTATTATTTTTTTTACTACGCATCAAGCTGAGTTGCTTGTCTTTGCTCCTGTGTGCTCGCGCACTCTCGCCTTTTCCACTTATTTTTATTTTTGATTTATTTTGTCAATTTAAAAAAAAATACGCATCGTGCTGTGCTGTTTGTGTTTGCTTGAGTGCATTCGCGCGCTCTCGCTTTCTCAACTTTACAATTTTTTTGTTATTATTTATCTATTCCTGAGAGTTTATCTTATTTTTTATTTGTTTATTTAATGAAGTCGACCAGTTGCCTGCCCTTCCTTCCATTATCCGTCAACCGAGACAAACTGAACAAAGTTCTGAGGTCGACCTTGTAAAGATAAGGATTCAGGTCTGTCTGCTGTTTACCTTTGCTCCTGCGTGCACTGCCCTTCTCTCCACATTTATGTGTTTGTTTGTTTGTCTATCTAATCTTTTGGGTTTTTATTTCTAATGAGGTCGACCAGTTGTCTATTTATTATTTTTTTTACTACGCATCAAGCTGCGCTGCTGGTCTTTGCTCCTGTGTGCACGCGCACTCTCGCCTTTTCCACTTATTTTTATTTTTGATTTATTTTTGATTTATTTTGTCAATTTAAAAAAAATACGCATCGTGCTGTGCTGTTTGTGTTTGCTTGAGTGCATTCTCGTGCTCTCGCTTTCTCCACTTTACAATTTTTTTGTTATTATTTATCTATTCCTGAGAGTGTATCTTTTTTTTTATTTGTTTATTTAAATGAAGTCGACCAGTTGCCTGCCCTTCCTTCCATTATCCGTCACCGAGACAAACTGAACAAAGTTCTGAGGTCGACCTTGTAAAGATAAGGATTCAGGTCTGTCTGCTGTTTACCTTGGCTCCTGCGCGCACTGCCCTTCTCTCCACATTTATGTGTTTGTTTGTTTGTCTATCTAATCTTTTGGGTTTTTATTTCTAATGAGGTCGACCAGTTTTCTATTTATTATTTTTTTTACTAACGCATCAAGCTGCGCTGCTTGTCTTTGCTCCTGTGTGCTCGCGCACTCTCGCCTTTTCCACTTATTTTTATTTTTGATTTATTTTGTCAATTTAAAAAAAAATAGGCATCGTGCTGTGCTGTTTGTGTTTGCTTGAGTGCATTCGCGCGCTCTCCGCTTTCTCCACATTACAATTTTTTGTTATTATTTATCTATTCCTGAGAGTTTATCTCATTTTTTATTTGTTTATTTAAATGAAGTCGACCAGTTGCCTGCCCTTCCTTCCATTATCCGTCACCGAGAAAACTGAACAAAGTTCTGAGGTCGACCTTGTAAAGATAAGGGTTCAGGTCTGTCTGCTGTTTACCTTTGCTCCTGCGCGCACTGCCCTTCTCTCCACATTTATGTGTTTGTTTGTTTGTCTATCTAATCTTTTGGGTTTTTATTTCTAATGAGGTCGACCAGTTTTCTATTTATTATTTTTTTTACTACGCATCAAGCTGCGCTGCTTGTCTTTGCTCCTGTGTGCTCGCGCACTCTCGCCTTTTCCACTTATTTTTATTTTTGATTTATTTTGTCAATTTAAAAAAAAATAGGCATCGTGCTGTGCTGTTTGTGTTTGCTTGAGTGCATTCGCGCGCTCTCGCTTTCTCCACATTACAATTTTTTGTTATTATTTATCTATTCCTGAGAGTTTATCTCATTTTTTATTTGTTTATTTAAATGAAGTCGACCAGTTGCCTGCCCTCCTTCCATTATCCGTCACCGAGACAAACTGAACAAAGTTCTGAGGTCGACCTTGTAAGATAAGGATTCAGGTCTGTCTGCTGTTTACCTTTGCTCCTGAGCGCACTGCCCTTCTCTCCACATTTATGTGTTTGTTTGTTTGTCTATCTAATCTTTTGGTTTTTATTTCTAATGAGGTCGACCAGTTGTCTATTTATTATTTTTTTTACTACGCATCAAGCTGCGCTGCTTGTCTTTGCTCCTGTGTGCTCGCACACTCTCGCCTTTTCCACTTATTTTTATTTTTGATTTATTTTTGATTTATTTTGTCAATTTAAAAAAAAATACGCATCGTGCTGTGCTGTTTGTGTTTGCTTGAGGGCATTCGCGCGCTCTCGATTTCTCCATTTTACAATTTTTTTGTTATTATTTATCTATTCCTGAGAGTTTATCTTATTTTTTATTTGTTTCTTTAAATGAAGTCGACAAGTTGCCTGCCCTTCCTTCCATTATCCGTCACCGAGACAAACTGAACAAAGTTCTGAGGTCGACCTTGTAAAGATAAGGATTCAGGTCTGTCTGCTGTTTACCTTTG
This sequence comes from Perognathus longimembris pacificus, assembly GCF_023159225.1. NCBI lineage: Eukaryota > Metazoa > Chordata > Mammalia > Rodentia > Heteromyidae > Perognathus > Perognathus longimembris. Next base: position 615 of record NW_025957978.1, on the reverse strand, counting down.
CTCCTGCGCGCACTGCACTTCTCTCCACATTTATGTGTTTGTTTGTTTGTCTATCTAATCTTTTGGGTTTTTATTTCGAATGAGGTCGACCAGTTGTCTATTTATTATTTTTTTTTACTACGCAGCAAGCTGAGTTGCTTGTCTTTGCTCCTGTGTGCTCGCGCACTCTCGCCTTTTCCACTTATTTTTATTTTTGATTTATTTTGTCAATTTAAAAAAAAATACGCATCGTGCTGTGCTGTTTGTGTTTGCTTGAGTGCATTCGCGCGCGCTCGCTTTCTCCACTTTACAATTTTTTTTATTACTTATCTATTCCTGAGAGTTTATCTTATTTTTTATTTGTTCATTTAAATGAAGTCGACCAGTTGCCTGCCCTTCCTTCCATTATCCGTCACCGAGACAAACTGAACAAAGTCTGAGGTCGACTTTGTAAAGATAAGGATTCAGGTCTGTCTGCTGTTTACCTTTGCTCCTGTGCGCACTGCCCTTCTCTCCACATGTGTGTGTTTGTTTGTTTGTCTATCTAATCTTTTGGGTTTTATTTCGAATGAGGTCGACCAGTTTTCTATTTATTATTTTTTTTACTACGCATCAAGCTGCGCTGCTTGTCTTTGC
>NW_025957977.1:0-45133 GCF_023159225.1 Perognathus longimembris pacificus | reverse complement strand
GTATTTTTTTTAAAATTGACAAAATAAATCAAAAATAAATCAAAGATAAAAATAAGTGGAAAAGTCGAGAGTGGGCGAGCACACAGGAGCAAAGACAAGCAGCGCAGCTTGATGGCTAGTAAAAAAAATAATAAATAGACAACTGGTCGACCTCATTAGAAATACAAAACCCAAAAGATTAGATAGACAAACAAACAAACACATAAATGTGGAGAGAAGGGCAGTGCGCGCAGGAGCAAAGGTAAACAGCAGACAGACCTGAATCCTTATCTTTACAAGGTCGACCTCAGAACTTTGTTCAGTTTGTCTCGGTGACGGATAATGGAAGGAAGGGCAGGCAACTGGTCGACTTCATTTAAATAAACAAATAAAAAATAAGATAAACTTACAGGAATAGATAAATAATAACAAAAAAATTGTAAAGTGGAGAAAGCGAGAGCGCGCGAATGCACTCAAGCAAACACAAACAGCACAGCACGATGCGTATTTTTGTTTAAATGACAAAATAAATCAAAAATAAAAATAAGTGGAAAAGGCGAGAGTGCGCGAGCACACAGGAGCAAAGACAAGCAGCGCAGCTTGATGCGTAGTAAAAAAAATAATAAATAGATAACTGGTCGACCTCATTAGAAATAAAAACCCAAAAGATTAGATAGACAAACAAACAAACACATAATGTGGAGAGAAGGCAGTGCGCGCAGGAGCAAAGGTAAACAGCAGGTCAGACCTGAATCCTTATCTTTACAAGGTCGACCTCAGAACTTTGTTCAGTTTGTCCCGGTGACGGATAATGTAAGGAAGGGCAGGCAACTGGTCGACTTCATTTAAATAAACAAATAAAAAATAAGATAAACTCTCAGGAATAGATAAATAATAACAAAAAAATTGTAAAGTGGATAAAGCGAGAGCGCGCGAATGCACTCAAGCAAACACAAACAGCACAGCACGATGCGTATTTTTTTTTAAATTGACAAAATAAATCAAAAATAAAAATAAGTGGAAAAGGCGAGAGGGCGCGAGCACACAGGAGCAAAGACAAGCAGCGCAGCTTGATGCGTAGTAAAAAAAAATAATAAATAGACAACTGGTCGACCTCATTAGAAATAAAAAACCCAAAAGATTAGATAGACAAACAAACAAACACATAAATGTGGAGAGAAGGGCAGTGCGCGCAGGAGCAAAGGTAAACAGCAGACAGACTGAGTCCCTTATCTTTACAAGGTCGACCTCAGAACTTTGTTCGGTTTGTCTCGGTGACGGATAATGGAAGGAAGGGCAGGCAACTGGTCGACTTCATTTAAATAAACAAATGAAATATAAGATAAACTCTCAGGAATAGATAAATAATAACAAAAAAATTGTAAATTGGAGAAAGCGAAGAGCGCGCGAATGCACTCAAGCAAACACAAACAGCACAGCACGATGCGTATTTTTTTAAATTGACAAAATAAATCAAAAATAAAAATAAGTGGAAAAGGCGAGAGTGCGCGAGCACAAAGGAGCAAAGACAAGCAGCGCAGCTTGATGCGTAGTAAAAAAAAATAATAAATAGTATAACTGGTCGACCTCATTAGAAATAAAAACCCAAAAGATTAGATAGACAAACAAACAAACACATAAATGTGGAGAGAAGGGCAGTGCGCGCAGGAGCAAAGGTAAACAGCAGACAGACCTGAATCCTTATCTTTACAAGGTCGACCTCAGAACTTTGTTCAGTTTGTCTCGGTGACGGATAATGGAAGGAAGGGCAGGCAACTGGTCGACTTCATTTAAATAAACAAAAAAAATAAGATAAACTCTCAGGAATAGATAAATAATAACAAAAAATTGTAAAGTGGAGAAAGCGAGAGCGCGCGAATGCACTCAAGCAAACACAAACAGCACAGCACGATGCGTATTTGTTTTTAAATTGACAAAATAAATCAAAAATAAATCAAAAATAAAAATAAGTGGAAAAGGCGAGAGTGCGCGAGCACACAGGAGCAAAGACAAGCATCGCAGCTTGATGCGTATTAAAAAAATAATCAATAGACAACTGGTCGACCTTATTAGAAATAAAAACCCAAAAGATTAGATAGACAAACAAACAAACACATAAATGTGGAGAGAAGGGCAGTGCGCGCAGGAGCAAAGGTAACAGCAGACAGACCTGAATCCTTATCTTTACAAGGTCGACCTCAGAACTTTGTTCAGTTTGTCTCGGTGACGGATAATGGAAGGAAGGGCAGGCAACTGGTCGACTTCATTTAAATAACAAATAAAAAATAAGATAAACTCTCAGGAATAGATAAATAATAAAAAAATTTGTAAAGTGGAGAAAGCAAGAGCGCGCGAATGCACTCAAACAAACACAAACAGCACAGCACGATGCGTATTTTTTTTTAAAATTAACAAAATAAATCAAAAATAAATCAAAAATAAAAATAAGTGGAAAAGGCGAGAGTGCGCGAGCACACAGGAGCAAAGACAAGCAGCGCAGCTTGAAGCGTAGTAAAAAAAATAATAAATAGACAACTGGTCGACCTCATTAGAAATAAAAACCCAAAAGATTAGATAGACAAACAAACAAACACATAAATGTGGAGAGAAGGGCAGTGCGCGCAGGAGCAAAGGTAAACAGCTGACAGACCTGAATCCTTATCTTTACAAGGTCGACCTCAGAACTTTGTTCAGTTTGTCTCGGGTGACGGATAATGGAAGGAAGGGGCAGGCAACTGGTCGACTTCATTTAAATAAACAAATAAAAAATAAGATAAACTCTCAGGAATAGATAAATAATAACAAAAAAATTGTAAAGTGGAGAAAGCGAGGAGCGCGCGAATGCACTCAAGCAAACACAAACAGCACAGCACGATGCGTATTTTTTTTAAATTGACAAAATAAATCAAATATAAAAATAAGTGGAAAAGGCGAGATTGCGCGAGCACAAAGGAGCAAAGACAAGCAGCGCAGCCTTGATGCGTAGTAAAAAAATAATAAATAGATAACTGGTCGACCTCATTAGAAATAAAAACCCAAAAGATTAGATAGACAAACAAACAAACACATAAATGTGGAGAGAAGGGCAGTGCGCGCAGGAGGTAAAGGTAAACAGCAGACAGACCTGAATCCTTATCTTTACAAGGTCGACCTCAGAACTTTGTTCAGTTTGTCTCGGTGACGGATAATGGAAGGAAGGGCAGGCAACTGGTCGACTTCATTTAAATAAACAAATAAAAAATAAGATAAACTCTCAGGAATAGATAAATAATAACAAAAATATTGTAAAGTGGAGAAAGCGAGAGCGCGCGAATGCACTCAAGCAAACACAAACAGCACAGCACGATGCGTATTTTTTTAAATTGACAAAATAAATCAAAAATAAATCAAAAATAAAAATAAGTGGAAAAGGCGAGAGTGCGCGAGCACACAGGAGCAAAGACAAGCAGCGCAGCTTGATGCGTAGTAAAAAAAAATAATGAATAGACAACTGGTCGACCTCATTAGAAATAAAAACCCAAAAGATTAGATAGACAAACAAACAAACACATAAATGTGGAGAGAAGGGCAGAGCGCGCAGGAGCAAAGGTAAACAGCAGACAGACCTGAATCCTTATCTTTACAAGGTCGACCTCAGAACTTTGTTCAGTTTGTCTCGGTGACGGATAATGGAAGGAAGGGCAGGCAACTGGTCGACTTCATTTAAATAAACAAATAAAAAATAACATAAACTCTCAGGAATAGATAAATAATAACAAAAAATTGTAAAGTGGAGAAAGCGAGAGCGCGCGAATGCACTCAAGCAAACACAAACAGCACAGCACGATGCGTATTTTTTTTTAAATTGACAAAATAAATCAAAAAGAAAAATAAGTGGAAAAGGCGAGAGGGCGCGAGCACACAGGAGCAAAGACAAGCAGCGCAGCTTGATGCGTAGTAAAAAAAATAATAAATAGACAACTGGTCGACCTCATTAGAAATAAAAACCCAAAAGATTAGATAGACAAACAAACAAACACATAAATGTGGAGAGAAGGGCAGTGCGCGCAGGAGCAAAGGTAAACAGCAGACAGACCTGAGTCCTTATCTTTACAAGGTCGACCTCAGAACTTTGTTCAGTTTGTCTCGGTGACGGATAATGGAAGGAAGGGCAGGCAACTGGTCGACTTCATTTAAATAAACAAATAAAATATAAGATAAACTCTCAGGAATAGATAAATAATAACAAAAAAATTGTAAATTGGAGAAAGCGAGAGCGCGCGAATGCACTCAAGCAAACACAAACAGCACAGCACGATGCGTATTTTTTTTAAATTGACAAAATAAATCAAAAATAAAAATAAGTGGAAAAGGCGAGAGTGCGCGAGCACAAAGGAGCAAAGACAAGCAGCGCAGCTTGATGCGTAGTAAAAAAAATAATAAATAGACAACTGGTCGACCTCATTAGAAATAAAAACCCAAAGATTAGATAGACAAACAAACAAACACATAAATGTGGAGAGAAGGGCAGTGCGCGCAGGAGCAAAGGTAAACAGCAGACAGACCTGAATCCTTATCTTTACAAGGTCGACCTCAGAACTTTGTTCAGTTTGTCTCGGTGACGGATAATGGAAGGAAGGGCAGGCAACTGGTCGACTTCATTTAAATAAACAAAAAAAATAAGATAAACTCTCAGGAATAGATAAATAATAACAAAAAAATTGTAAAGTGGAGAAAGCGAGAGCGCGCGAATGCACTCAAGCAAACACAAACAGCACAGCACGATGCGTATTTGTTTTTAAATTGACAAAATAAATCAAAAATAAATCAAAAATAAAAATAAGTGGAAAAGGCGAGAGTGCGCGAGCACACAGGAGCAAAGACAAGCATCGCAGCTTGATGCGTATTAAAAAAATAATCAATAGACAACTGGTCGACCTTATTAGAAATAAAAACCCAAAAGATTAGATAGACAAACAAACAAACACATAAATGTGGAGAGAAGGGCAGTGCGCGCAGGAGCAAAGGTAAACAGCAGACAGACCTGAATCCTTATCTTTACAAGGTCGACCTCAGAACTTTGTTCAGTTTGTCTCGGTGACGGATAATGGAAGGAAGGGCAGGCAACTGGTCGACTTCATTTAAATAAACAAATAAAAAATAAGATAAACTCTCAGGAATAGATAAATAATAACAAAAAAATTGTAAAGTGGAGAAAGCGAGAGCGCGCGAATGCACTCAAGCAAACACAAACAGCACAGCACGATGCGTATTTTTTTTAAATTGACAAAATATATCAAAAATAAATCAAAGATAAAAATAAGTGGAAAAGGCGAGAGTGCGCTAGCACACAGGAGCAAAGACAAGCAGCGCAGCTTGATGCGTAGTAAAAAAAATAATAAATAGACAACTGGTCGACCTCATTAGAAATAAAAACCCAAAAGATTAGATAGACAAACAAACAAACACATAAATGTGGAGAGAAGGGCAGTGCGCGCAGGAGCAAAGGTAAACAGCAGACAGACCTGAATCCTTATCTTTACAAGGTCGACCTCAGAACTTTGTTCAGTTTGTCTCGGTGACGAATAATGGAAGGAAGGGCAGACAACTGGTCGACTTCATTTAAATAAACAAATAAAATATAAGATAAACTCTCAGGAATAGATAAATAATAACAAAAAATTGTAAATTGGAGAAAGCGAGAGCGCGCGAATGCACTCAAGCAAACACAAACAGCACAGCACGATGCCTATTTTTTTTTAAATTGACAAAATAAATCAAAAATAAAAATAAGTGGAAAAGGCGAGAGTGCGCGAGCACAAAGGAGCAAAGACAAGCAGCGCAGCTTGTTGCGTAGTAAAAAAAATAATAAATAGATAACTGGTCGACCTCATTAGAAATAAAAACCCAAAAGATTAGATAGACAAACAAACAAACACATAAATGTGGAGAGAAGGGCAGTGCGCGCAGGAGCAAAGGTAAACAGCAGACAGACCTGAATCCTTATCTTTACAAGGTCGACCTCAGAACTTTGTTCAGTTTGTCTCGGTGACGGATAATGGAAGGAAGGGCAGGCAACTGGTCGACTTCATTTAAATAAAAAAATAAAAAATAAGATAAAATCTCAGGAATAGATAAATAATAACAAAAAAATTGTAAAGTGGAGAAAGCGAGAGCGCGCGAATGCACTCAAGCAAACACAAACAGCACAGCACGATGCGTATTTTTTTTTAAATTGACAAAATAAATCAAAAATAAATCAAAAATAAAAATAAGTGGAAAAGGCGAGAGTGCGCGAGCACACAGGAGCAAAGAGAAGCAGCGCAGCTTGATGCGTAGTAAAAAAAATAATAAATAGATAACTGGTCGAAGTCATTAGAAATAAAAACCCAAAAGATTAGATAGACAAACAAACAAACACATAAATGTGGAGAGAAGGGCAGTGCGCGCAAGAGCAAAGGTAAACAGCAGACAGACCTGAATCCTTATCTTTACAAGGTCGACCTCAGAACTTTGTTCAGTTTGTCTCGGTGACGGATAATGGAAGGAAGGGCAGGCAACTGGTCGACTTCATTTAAATAAACAAATAAAAATTAAGATAAACTCCCAGGAATAGATAAATAATAACAAAATTTGTAAAGTGGAGAAAGCGAGAGCGCGCGAATGCACTCAAGCAAACACAAACAGCACAGCACGATGCGTATTTTTTTTTTTAAATTGACAAAATAAATCAAAAATAAATCAAAAATAAAAATAAGTGGAAAAGGCGAGAGTGCGCGAGCACACAGGAGCAAAGACAAGCAGCGCAGCTTGATGCGTATTAAAAAAAATAATAAATAGACAACTGGTCGACCTCATTAGAAATAAAAACCCAAAAGATTAGATAGACAAACAAACAAACACATAAATGTGGAGAGAAGGGCAGTGCGCGCAGGAGCAAAGGTAAACAGCAGACAGACCTGAATCCTTACCTTTACAAGGTCGAACTCACAACTTTGTTCAGTTTGTCTCGGTGACGGATAAGGGAAGGAAGGGCAGGCAACTGGTCGACTTCATTTAAATAAACAAATAAAAAATAAGATAAACTCTCAGGAATAGATAAATAATAACAAAAAAATTGTAAAGTGGAGAAAGCGAGAGCGCGCGAATGCACTCAAGCAAACACAAACAGCACGGCACGATGCGTGTTTTTTTTTTAAATTGACAAAATAAATCAAAAATAAATCAAAGATAAAAATAAGTGGAAAAGGCGAGAGTGCGCGAGCACACAGGAGCAAAGACAAGCATCGCAGCTTGATGCGCAGTAAAGAAAATAATAAATAGACAACTGGTCGACCTCATTAGAAATAAAAACCCAAAAGATTAGATAGACAAACAAACAAACACATAAATGTGGAGAGAAGGGCAGTGCGTGCAGGAGCAAAGGTAAACAGCAGACAGACCTGAATCCTTATCTTTACAAGGTCGACCTCAGAACTTTGTTCAGTTTGTCTCGGTGACCGATAATGGAAGGAAGGGCAGGCAACTGGTCGACTTCATTTAAATAAACAAATAAAAAATAAGATAAACTCACAGGAATAGATAAATAATAACAAAAAAATTGTAAAGTGGAGAAAGCGAGAGCGCGGAAATGCACTCAAGCAAACACAAACAGCACAGCACGATGCGTATTTTTTTTAAATTGACAAAATAAATCAAAAATAAAAATAAGTGGAAAAGGCGAGAGTGCGCGAGCACACAGGAGCAAAGACAAACAGCGCAGCTTGATGCGTAGTAAAAAAAATAATAAATAGACAAATGGTCGACCTCATTAGAAATAAAAACCCAAAAGATTACATAGACAAACAAACAAACACATAAATGTGGAGAGAAGGGCAGTGCGCGCAGGAGCAAAGGTAAACAGCAGACAGACCTGAATCCTTATCTTTACAAGGTCGACCTCAGAACTTTGTTCAGTTTGTCTCGGTGACGGATAATGGAAGGAAGGGCAGGCAACTGGTCGACTTCATTTAAATAAACAAATGAAATATAAGATAAACTCTCAGGAATAGATAAATAATAACAAAAAAATTGTAAATTGGAGAAAGCGAGAGCGCGCGAATGCACTCAAGCAAACACAAACAGCACAGCACGATGCGTATTTTTTTTTAAATTTACAAAATAAATCAAAAATAAAAATAAGTGGAAAAGGCGAGAGTGCGCGAGCACAAAGGAGCAAAGACAAGCAGCGCAGCTTGATGCGTAGTAAAAAAAAGTAATAAATAGATAACTGGTCGACCTCATTAGAAATAAAAACCCAAAAGATTAGATAGACAAACAAACAAACACATAAATGTGGAGAGAAGGGCAGTGCGCGCAGGAGCAAAGGTAAACAGCAGACAGACCTGAATCCTTATCTTTACAAGGTCGACCTCAGAACTTTGTTCAGTTTGTCTCGGTGACGGATAATGGAAGGAAGGGCAGGCAACTGGTCGACTTCATTTAAATAAACAAATAAAAAATAAGATAAACTCTCAGGAATAGATAAATAATTAAAAAATTTGTAAAGTGGAGAAAGCAAGAGCGCGCGAATGCACTCAAGCAAACACAAACAGCACAGCACGATGCGTATTTTTTTTAAATTGACAAAATAAATCAAAAATAAATCAAAAATAAAAATAAGTGGAAAAGGCGAGAGTGCGCGAGCACACAGGAGCAAAGACAAGCAGCGCAGCTTGATGCGTAGTAAAAAAAATAATAAATAGACAACTGGTCGACCTCATTAGAAATAAAAACCCAAAAGATTAGATAGACAAACAAACAAACACATAAATGTGGAGAGAAGGGCAGTGCGCGCAGGAGCAAAGGTAAACAGCAGACAGACCTGAATCCTTATCTTTACAAGGTCGACCTCAGAACTTTGTTCAGTTTGTCTCGGTGACGGATAATGGAAGGAAGGGCAGGCAACTGGTCGACTTCATTTAAATAAACAAATAAAAAATAAGATAAACTCTCAGGAATAGATAAATAATAACAAAAAAATTGTAAAGTGGAGAAAGCGAGAGCGCGCGAATGCACTCAAGCAAACACAAACAGCACAGTACATTGCGTATTTTTTTTAAATTGACTAAATAAATAAAAAATAAATCAAAAATAAAAATAAGTGGAAAAGGCGAGAGGGCGCGAGCACACAGGAGCAAAGTCAAGCAGCGCAGCTTGATGCGTAGTAAAAAAAATAACAAATAGACAACTGGTCGACCTCATTAGAAATAAAAACCCAAAAGATTCGATAGACAAACAAACAAACACATAAATGTGGAGAGAAGGGCAGTGCGCGCAGGAGCAAAGGTAAACAGCAGACAGACCTGAATCCTTATCTTTACAAGGTCGACCTCAGAACTTTGTTCAGTTTGTCTCGGTGACGGATAATGGAAGGAAGGGCAGGCAACTGGTCGACTTAATTTAAATAAACAAATAAAAATTAAGATAAACTCTCAGGAATAGATAAATAATAACAAAAAAATTGTAAAGTGGAGAAAGCGAGAGCGCGCGAATGCACTCAAGCAAACACAAACAGCACGGCACGATGCGTGTTTTTTTTTTAAATTGACAAAATAAATCAAAAATAAATCAAAGATAAAAATAAGTGGAAAAGGCGAGAGTGCGCGAGCACACAGGAGCAAAGACAAGCATCGCAGCTTGATGCGTAGTAAAGAAAATAATAAATAGACAACTGGTCGACCTCATTAGAAATAAAAACCCAAAAGATTAGATAGACAAACAAACAAACACATAAATGTGGAGAGAAGGGCAGTGCGTGCAGGAGCAAAGGAAAACAGCAGACAGACCTGAATCCTTATCTTTACAAGGTCGACCTCAGAACTTTGTTCAGTTTGTCTCGGTGACCGATAATGGAAGGAAGGGCAGGCAACTGGTCGACTTCATTTAAATAAACAAATAAAAAATAAGATAAACTCACAGGAATAGATAAATAATAACAAAAAAATTGTAAAGTGGAGAAAGCGAGAGCGCGGAAATGCACTCAAGCAAACACAAACAGCACAGCACGATGCGTATTTTTTTTTAAATTGACAAAATAAATCAAAAATAAAAATAAGTGGAAAAGGCGAGAGTGCGCGAGCACACAGGAGCAAAGACAAGCAGAGCAGCTTGATGCGTAGTAAAAAAAATAATAAATAGACAAATGGTCGACCTCATTAGAAATAAAAACCCAAAAGATTACATAGACAAACAAACAAACACATAAATGTGGAGAGAAGGGCAGTGCGCGCAGGAGCAAAGGTAAACAGCAGACAGACCTGAATCCTCATCTTTACAAGGTCGACCTCAGAACTTTGTTCAGTTTGTCTCGGTGACGGATAATGGAAGGAAGGGCAGGCAACTGGTCGACTTCATTTAAATAAACAAATGAAATATAAGATAAACTCTCAGGAATAGATAAATAATAACAAAAAAATTGTAAATTGGAGAAAGCGAGAGCGCGCGAATGCACTCAAGCAAACACAAACAGCACAGCACGATGCGTATTTTTTTTTAAAATGACAAAATAAATCAAAAATAAAAATAAGTGGAAAAGGCGAGAGTGCGCGAGCACAAAGGAGCAAAGACAAGCAGCGCAGCTTGATGCGTAGTAAAAAAAAGTAATAAATAGATAACTGGTCGACCTCATTAGAAATAAAAACCCAAAAGATTAGATAGACAAACAAACAAACACATAAATGTGGAGAGAAGGGCAGTGCGCGCAGGAGCAAAGGTAAACAGCAGACAGACCTGAATCCTTATCTTTACAAGGTCGACCTCAGAACTTTGTTCAGTTTGTCTCGGTGACGGATAATGGAAGGAAGGGCAGGCAACTGGTCGACTTCATTTAAATAAACAAATAAAAAATAAGATAAACTCTCAGGAATAGATAAATAATAACAAAAAAATTGTAAAGTGGAGAAAGCGAGAGCGCGCGAATGCACTCAAGCAAACACAAACAGCACAGTACATTGCGTATTTTTTTTAAATTGACAAAATAAATGAAAAATAAATCAAAAATAAAAATAAGTGGAAAAGGCGAGAGGGCGCGAGCACACAGGAGCAAAGTCAAGCAGCGCAGCTTGATGCGTAGTAAAAAAAATAACAAATAGACAACTGGTCGACCTCATTAGAAATAAAAACCCAAAAGATTCGATAGACAAACAAACAAACACATAAATGTGGAGAGAAGGGCAGTGCGCGCAGGAGCAAAGGTAAACAGCAGACAGACCTGAATCCTTATCTTTACAAGGTCGACCTCAGAACTTTGTTCAGTTTGTCTCGGTGACGGATAATGGAAGGAAGGGCAGGCAACTGGTCGACTTCATTTAAATAAACGAATAAAAATTAAGATAAACTCTCAGGAATAGATAAATAATAACAAAAAAATTGTAAAGTGGAGAAAGCGAGAGCGCGCGAATGCACTCAAGCAAACACAAACAGCACAGCACGATGCGTATTTTTTTTAAATTGACAAAATAAATCAAAAATAAAACAAAAATAAAAATAAGTGGAAAAGGCGAGAGAGTGCGAGCACACAGGAGCAAAGACAAGCAGCGCAGCTTGATGCGTAGTAAAAAAAATAATAAATAGACAACTGGTCTCCTCATTAGAAATAAAAACCCAAAAGATTAGATAGACAAAGAAACAAACACATAAATGTGGAGAGAAGGGCAGTGCGCGCAGGAGCAAAGGTAAACAGCAGACAGACCTGAATCCTTATCTTTACAAGGTCGACCTCAGAACTTTGTTCAGTTTGTCTCGGTGACGGATAATGGAAGGAAGGGCAGGCAACTGGTCGACTTCATTTAAATAAACAAATAAAAAATAAGATAAACTCTCAGGAATAGATAAATAATAACAAAAAATTGTAAAGTGGAGAAAGCGAGAGCACGCGAATGCACTCAAGCAAACACAAACAGCACAGCACGATGCGTATTTTTTTTAAATTGACAAAATAAATCAAAAATAAAAATAAGTGGAAAAGGCGAGAGTGCTCGAGCACAAAGGAGCAAAGACAAGCAGCGCAGCTTGATGCGTAGTAAAAAAAATAATAAATAGACAACTGTTCGACCTCATTAGAAATAAAAACCCAAAAGATTAGATAGACAAACTAACAAACACATAAATGTGGAGAGAAGGGCAGAGCGCGCAGGAGCAATGGTAAACAGCAGACAGACCTGAATCCTTATCTTTACAAGGTCGACCTCAGAACTTTGTTCAGTTTGTCTCGGTGACGGATAATGGAAGGAAGGGCAGGCAACTGGTCGACTAAATTTAAATAAACAAAAAATAAGATAAACTCTCAGGAATAGATAAATAAAAACAAAAAAATTGTAAAGTGGAGAATGCGAGAGCGCGCGAATGCACTCAAGCACACACAAACAGCACAGCACGATGCGTATTTTTTTTTAAATTGACAAAATAAATCAAAAATAAATCAAAAATAAAAATAAGTGGAAAAGACGAGAGTGCGCGAGCACACAGGAGCATAGACAAGCAGCGCAGCTTGATGCGTAGTAAAAAAATAATAAATAGACAACTGGTCGACCTCATTAGAAATAAAAACCCAAAAGATTAGATAGACAAACAAACAAACACATAAATGTGGAGAGAAGGGCAGTGCGCGCAGGAGCAAAGGTAAACAGCAGACAGACCTGAATCCTTATCTTTACAAGGTCGACCTCAGAACTTTGTTCAGTTTGTCTCGGTGACGGATAATGGAAGGAAGGGCAGGCAACTGGTCGACTTCATTTAAATAAACAAATAAAAATAAGATAAACTCTCAGGAATAGATAAATAATAAAAAAATTTGTAAAGTGGAGAAAGCGAGAGCGCGCGAATGCACTCAAGCAAACACAAACAGCACAGCACGATGCGTATTTTTTTTAAATTGACAAAATAAATCAAAAATAAATCAAAAATAAAAATAAGTGGAAAACACGAGAGTGCGCGAGCACACAGGAGCAAAGACAAGCAGCGCAGCTTGATGCGTAGTAAAAAAAATAATAAATAGACAACTGGTCGACCTCATTAGAAATAAAAACCCAAAAGATTAGATAGACAAACAAACAAACACATAAATGTGGAGAGAAGGGCAGTGCGTGCAGGAGCAACGGTAAACAGCAGACAGACCTGAATCCTTATCTTTACAAGGTCCACCTCAGAACTTTGTTCAGTTTGTCTCGGTGACGGATAATGGAAGGAAGGGCAGGCAACTGGTCGACTTCATTTAAATGAACAAATAAAAAATAAGATAAACTCTCAGGAAAAGATAAATAATAACAAAAAAATTGTAAAGTGGAGAAAGCGAGAGCGCGCGAATGCACTCAAGCAAACACAAACAGCACAGCACGATGCGTATTTTTTTTAAAATTGACAAAATAAATCAAAAATAAAAATAAGTGGAAAAGGCGAAAGTGCGCGAGCACACAGGAGCAAAGACAAGCAGCGCAGCTTGATGCGTAGTAAAAAAAATAGTAAATAGACAACTGGTCGACCTCATTAGAAATAAAAACCCAAAAGATTAGATAGACAAACAAACAAACACATAAATGTGGAGAGAAGGGCAGTGCGCGCAGGAGCAAAGGTAAACAGCAGACAGACCTGAATCCTTATCTTTACAAGGTCGACCTCAGAACTTTGTTCAGTTTGTCTCGGTGACGGATAATGGAAGGAAGGGCAGGCAACTGGTCGACTTCATTTAAATAAACAAATAAAAATTAAGATAAACTCTCAGGAATAGATAAATAATAACAAAATTTGTAAAGTGGAGAAAGCGAGAGCGCGCGAATGCACTCAAGCAAACACAAACAGCACAGCACGATGCGTATTTTTTTTAAATTGACAAAATAAATCAAAAATAAATCAAAAATAAAAATAAGTGGAAAAGGCGAGAGTGCGCGAGCACACAGGAGCAAAGACAAGCAGCGCAGCTTGATGCGTAGTAAAAAAAATAATAAATAGACAACTGGTCGACCTCATTAGAAATAAAAACCCAAAAGATTCGATAGACAAACAAACAAACACATAATTGTGGAGAGAAGGGCAGTGCGCGCAGGAGCAAATGTATACAGCAGACAGACATGAATCCTTATCTTTACAAGGTCGACCTCAGAACTTTGTTCAGTTTGTCTCGGTGACGGATAATGGAAGGAAGGGCAGGCAACTGGTCGACTTCATTTAAATAAACAAATAAAAAATAAGATAAACTCTCAGGAATAGATAAATAATAACAAAAAAATTGTAAAGTGGAGAAAGCGAGAGCGCGCGAATGCACTCAAGCAAACACAAACATCACAGCACGATGCGTATTTTTTTTTAAATTGACAAAATAAATCAAAAATAAAACAAAAATAAAAATAAGTGGAAAAGGCGAGAGTGTGCGAGCACACAGGAGCAAAGACAAGCAGCGCAGCTTGATGCATAGTAAAAAAAATAATAAATAGACAACTGGTCTACCTCATTAGAAATAAAAACCCAAAAGATTAGAAAGACAAACAAACAAACACATAAATGTGGAGAGAACGGCAGTGCGCGCAGGACCAAAGGTAAACAGCAGACAGACCTGAATCCTTATCTTTACAAGGTCGACCTCAGAACTTTGTTCAGTTTGTCTCGGTGACGGATAATGGAAGGAAGGGCAGGCAACAGGTCGACTTCATTTAAATAAACAAATAAAAAATAAGATAAACTCTCAGGAATAGATAAATAATAACAAAAAAATTGTAAAGTGGAGAAAGCGAGAGCGCGCGAATGCACTCAAGCAAACACAAACAGCACAGCACGATGCGTATTTTTTTTTAAATTGACAAAATAAATCAAAAATAAATCAAAAATAAAAATAAGTGGAAAAGGCGAGAGTGCGCGAGCACACAGGAGCAAAGACAAGCAGCGCAGCTTGATGCGTAGTAAAAAAAATAATAAATAGCTAACTGGTCGAAGTCATTAGAAATAAAAACCCAAAAGATTAGATAGACAAACAAACAAACACATAAATGTGGAGAGAAGGGCAGTGCGCGCAGGAGCAAAGGTAAACAGCAGACAGACCTGAATCCTTATCTTTACAAGGTCGACCTCAGAACTTTGTTCAGTTTGTCTCGGTGACGGATAATGGAAGGAAGAGCAGGCAACTGGTCGAATTCATTTAAATAAACAAATAAAAAATAAGATAAACTCTCAGGAATAGATAAATAATAACAAAAAAATTGTAAAGTGGAGAAAGCGAGAGCGCGCGAATGCACTCAAGTAAACACAAACAGCACAGCACGATGAGTATTTTTTTTAAATTGACAAAATAAATCAAAAATAAATCAAAAATAAAAATAAGTGGAAAAGGCGAGAGTGCGCGAGCACACAGGAGCAAAGACAAGCAGCGAAGCTTGATGCGTAGTAAAAAAAAATAAATAGACAACTGGTCGACCTCATTAGAAATAAAAACCCAAAAGATTAGATAGACAAACAAACAAACACATAAATGTGGAGAGAAGGGCAGTGCGCGCAGGAGCAAAGGTAAACAGCAGACAGACCTGAATCCTTATCTTTACAAGGTCGACCTCAGAACTTTGTTCAGTTTGTCTCGGTGACGGATAATGGAAGGAAGGGCAGGCAACTGGTCGACTTCATTTAAATAAACAAATAAAAAATAAGATAAACTCTCAGGAATAGAGAAATAATAACAAAAAAATTGTAAAGTGGAGAAAGCGAGAGCGCGCGAATGCACTCAAGCAAACACAAACAGCACAGTACATTGCGTATTTTTTTTAAAATTGACAAAATAAATCAAAAATAAATCAAAAATAAAAATAAGTGGAAAAGGCGAGAGGGCGCGAGCAAACAGGAGCAAAGACAAGCAGCGCAGCTTGATGCGTAGTAAAAAAAATAATAAATAGACAACTGGTCGACCTCATTAGAAATAAAAACCCAAAAGATTCGATAGACAAACAAACAAACACATAAATGTGGAGAGAAGGGCAGTGCGCGCAGGAGCAAAGGTATACAGCAGACAGACCTGAATCCTTATCTTTACAAGGTCGACCTCAGAACTTTGTTCAGTTTGTCTCGGTGACGGATAATGGAAGGAAGGGCAGGCAACTGGTCGACTTCATTTAAATAAACAAATAAAAAATAAGATAAACTCTCAGGAATAGATAAATAATAACAAAAAAATTGTAAAGTGGAGAAAGCGAGAGCGCGCGAATGCACTCAAGCAAACACAAACATCACAGCACGATGCGTATTTTTTTTAAAATTGACAAAATAAATCAAAAATAAATCAAAGATAAAAATAAGTGGAAAAGTCGAGAGTGGGCGAGCACACAGGAGCAAAGACAAGCAGCGCAGCTTGATGCGTAGTAAAAAAAATAATAAATAGACAACTGGTCGACCTCATTAGAAATAAAAACCCAAAAGATTAGATAGACAAACAAACAAACACATAAATGTGGAGAGAAGGGCAGTGCGCGCAGGAGCAAAGGTAAACAGCAGACAGACCTGAATGCTTATCTTTACAAGGTCGACCTCAGAACTTTGTTCAGTTTGTCTCGGTGACGGATAATGGAAGGAAGGGCAGGCAACTGGTCGACTTCATTTAAATAAACAAATAAAAAATAAGATAAACTTACAGGAATAGATAAATAATAACAAAAAAATTGTAAAGTGGAGAAAGCGAGAGCGCGCGAATGCACTCAAGCAAACACAAACAGCACAGCACGATGCGTATTTTTTTTAAATTGACAAAATAAATCAAAAATAAAAATAAGTGGAAAAGGCGAGAGTGCGCGAGCACACAGGAGCAAAGACAAGCAGCGCAGCTTGATGCGTAGTAAAAAAAATAATAAATAGATAACTGGTCGACCTCATTAGAAATAAAAACCCAAAAGATTAGATAGACAAACAAACAAACACATAAATGTGGAGAGAAGGGCAGTGCGCGCAGGAGCAAAGGTAAACAGCAGACAGACCTGAATCCTTATCTTTACAAGGTCGACCTCAGAACTTTGTTCAGTTTGTCCCGGTGACGGATAATGTAAGGAAGGGCAGGCAACTGGTCGACTTCATTTAAATAAACAAATAAAAAATAAGATAAACTCTCAGGAATAGATAAATAATAACAAAAAAATTGTAAAGTGGAGAAAGCGAGAGCGCGCGAATGCACTCAAGCAAACACAAACAGCACAGCACGATGCGTATTTTTTTTTAAATTGACAAAATAAATCAAAAATAAAAATAAGTGGAAAAGGCGAGAGGGCGCGAGCACACAGGAGCAAAGACAAGCAGCGCAGCTTGATGCGTAGTAAAAAAAATAATAAATAGACAACTGGTCGACCTAATTAGAAATAAAAACCCAAAAGATTAGATAGACAAACAAACAAACACATAAATGTGGAGAGAAGGGCAGTGCGCGCAGGAGCAAAGGTAAACAGCAGACAGACCTGAGTCCTTATTTTTACAAGGTCGACCTCAGAACTTTGTTCAGTTTGTCTCGGTGACGGATAATGGAAGGAAGGGCAGGCAACTGGTCGACTTCATTTAAATAAACAAATGAAATATAAGATAAACTCTCAGGAATAGATAAATAATAACAAAAAAATTGTAAATTGGAGAAAGCGAGAGCGCGCGAATGCACTCAAGCAAACACAAACAGCACAGCACGATGCGTATTTTTTTTTAAATTGACAAAATAAATCAAAAATAAAAATAAGTGGAAAAGGCGAGAGTGCGCGAGCACAAAGGAGCAAAGACAAGCAGCGCAGCTTGATGCGTAGTAAAAAAAAGTAATAAATAGATAACTGGTCGACCTCATTAGAAATAAAAACCCAAAAGATTAGATAGACAAACAAACAAACACATAAATGTGGAGAGAAGGGCAGTGCGCGCAGGAGCAAAGGTAAACAGCAGACAGACCTGAATCCTTATCTTTACAAGGTCGACCTCAGAACTTTGTTCAGTTTGTCTCGGTGACGGATAATGGAAGGAAGGGCAGGCAACTGGTCGACTTCATTTAAATAAACAAATAAAAAATAAGATAAACTCTCAGGAATAGATAAATAATTAAAAAATTTGTAAAGTGGAGAAAGCAAGAGCGCGCGAATGCACTCAAGCAAACACAAACAGCACAGCACGATGCGTATTTTTTTTAAATTGACAAAATAAATCAAAAATAAATCAAAAATAAAAATAAGTGGAAAAGGCGAGAGTGCGCGAGCACACAGGAGCAAAGACAAGCAGCGCAGCTTGATGCGTAGTAAAAAAAATAATAAATAGACAACTGGTCGACCTCATTAGAAATAAAAACCCAAAAGATTAGATAGACAAACAAACAAACACATAAATGTGGAGAGAAGGGCAGTGCGCGCAGGAGCAAAGGTAAACAGCAGACAGACCTGAATCCTTATCTTTACAAGGTCGACCTCAGAACTTTGTTCAGTTTGTCTCGGTGACGGATAATGGAAGGAAGGGCAGGCAACTGGTCGACTTCATTTAAATAAACAAATAAAAAATAAGATAAACTCTCAGGAATAGATAAATAATAACAAAAAAATTGTAAAGTGGAGAAAGCGAGAGCGCGCGAATGCACTCAAGCAAACACAAACAGCACAGCACGATGCGTATTTTTTTTTTAAATTGAAAAAATAAATCAAAAATAAAAATAAGTGGAAAAGGCGAGAGTGCGCGAGCACACAGGAGCAAAGACAAGCAGCGCAGCTTGATGCGTAGTAAAAAAAATAATAAATAGACAACTGGTCGACCTCATTAGAAATAAAAACCCACAAGATTAGATAGACAAACAAACAAACACATAATTGTGGAGAGAAGGGCAGTGTGCGCAGGAGCAAAGGTAAACAGCAGACAGACCTGAATCCTTATCTTTACAAGTTCGACCTCACAACTTTGTTCAGTTTGTCTCGGTGACGGATAATGGAAGGAAGGGCAGGCAACTGGTCGACTTCATTTAAATAAAAAAATAAAAAATAAGATAAACTCTCAGGAATAGATAAATAATAACAAAAAAATTGTAAAGTGGAGAAAGCGAGAGCGCGCGAATGCACTCAAGCAAACACAAACAGCACAGCACGATGCGTATTTTTTTTTGAAATTGAGAAAATAAATCAAAAATAAAAATAAGTGGAAAAGGCGGGTGTGCGCGAGCACACAGGAGCAAAGACAAGCAGCGCAGCGTGATGCGTAGTAAAAAAAATAATAAATAGACAACTGGTCGACCTCAATAGAAATAAAAACCCAAAAGATTAGATAGACAAAGAAACAAACACATAAATGTGGAGAGAAGGGCAGTGCGCGCAGGAGCAAAGGTAAACAGCAGACAGACGTGAATCCTTATCTTTACAAGGTCGACCTCAGAACTTTGTTCAGTTTGTCTCGGTGACGGATAATGGAAGGAAGGGCAGGCAACTGGTCGACTTCATGTAAATAAACAAATAAAAATAAGATAAACTCTCAGGAATAGATAAATAATAACAAAAAAATTGTAAAGTGGAGAAAGCGAGAGCGCGCGAATGCACTCAAGCAAACACAAACAGCACAGCACGATGCGTATTTTTTTTTAAATTGACAAAATAAATCAAAAATAAATCAAAAATAAAAATAAGTGGAAAAGGCGAGAGTGCGCGAGCACACAGGAGCAAAGACAAGCAGAGCAGCTTGATGCGTAGTAAAAAAAATAATAAATAGACAACTGGTCGACCTCATTAGAAATAAAAACCCAAAAGATTAGATAGACAAACAAACAAACACATAAATGTGGAGAGAAGGGCAGTGCGCGCAGGAGCAAAGGTAAACAGCAGACAGACCTGAATCCTTATCTTTACAAGGTCGACTTCAGAAATTTGTTCAGTTGGTCTCGGTGACGGCTAATGGAAGGATGGGCAGGCAACTGGTCGACTTCATTTAAATAAACAAATAAAAAATAAGGTAAACTCTCAGGAATAGATAAATAATAACAAAAAAATTGTAAAGTGCAGAAAGCGAGAGCGCGCAAATGCACTCAAGCAAACACAAACAGCACAGCACGATGCGTATTTTTTTAAAAAAATTGACAAAATAAATAAAAAATAAATCAAAAATAAAAATAAGTGGAAAAGGCGAGAGTGCGCGAGCACACAGGAGCAAAGACAAGCAGCGCAGCTTGATGCGTAGTAAAAAAAATAATAAATAGACAACTGGTCGACCTCATTAGAAATAAAAACCCAAAAGATTAGATAGACAAACAAACAAACACATAAATGTGGAGATAAGGGCAGTGCGCGCAGGAGCAAAGGTAACCAGCAGACAGACCTGAATCCTTATCTTTACAAGGTCGACCTCAGAACTTTGTTCAGTTTGTCTCGGTGACGGATAATGGAAGGAAGTGCAGGCAACTGGTCGACTTCATTTAAATAAACAAAAAATAAGATAAACTCTCAGGAATAGATAAATAATAACAAAAAAATTGTAAAGAGGAGAAAGCGAGAGCGCGCGAATGCACTCAAGCAAACACAAACAACACAGCACGATGCGTATTTTTTTTAAAAAATTGACAAAATAAATCAAAAATAAATCAAAAATAAAAATAAGTGGAAAAGGCGAGAGTGCGCGAGCACACAGGAGCAAAGACAAGCAGCGCAGCTTGATGCGTAGTAAAAAAAATAATAAATAGACAACTGGTCGACCTCATTAGAAATAAAAACCCAAAAGATTAGATAGACAAACAAACAAACACATAAATGTGGAGTGAAGGGCAGTGCGCGCAGGAGCAAAGGTAAACAGCACACAGACCTGAATCCTTATCTTTACAAGGTCGAACTCAGAACTTTGTTCAGTTTGTCTCGGTGACGGATATTGGAAGGAAGGGCAGGCAACTGGTCGACTTCATTTAAATAAACAAATAAAAAATAAGATAAACTCTCAGGAATAGATAAATAATAAGAAAAAAATGGTAAAGTGGAGAAAGCGAGAGCGCGCGAATGCACTCAAGCAAACACAAACAGAACAGCACGATGCGTATTTTTTTTTAAATTGACAAAATAAATCAAAAATAAAAATAAGTGGAAAAGGCGAGAGTGCGCGAGCACACAGGAGCAAAGACAAGCAGCGCAGCTTGATGCGTAGTAAAAAAAATAATAAATAGACAACTGGTCGACCTCATTAGAAATAAAAACCCAAAAGATTAGATAGACAAACAAACAAACACATAAATGTGGAGATAAGGGCAGTGCGCGCAGGAGCAAAGGTAACCAGCAGACAGACCTGAATCCTTATCTTTACAAGGTCGACCTCAGAACTTTGTTCAGTTTGTCTCGGTGACGGATAATGGAAGGAAGGGCAGGCAACTGTTCGACTTCATTTAAATAAACAAATAAAAATAAGATAAACTCTCAGGAATAGATAAATAATAAGAAAAAAATTGTAAAGTGGAGAAAGCGAGAGCGCGCGAATGCACTCAAGAAAACACAAACAGCACAGCACGATGCGTATTTTTTTTTTAAATTGACAAAATAAATCAAAAATAAATCAAAAATGAAAATAAGTGGAAAAGGCGAGAGTGCGCGAGCACACAGGAGCAAAGACAAGCAGCGCAGCTTGATGCGTAGTAAAAAAAATAATAAATAGACAACTTGTTGACCTCATTAGAAATAAAAACCCAAAAGATTAGATAGACAAACAAACAAACACATAAATGTGGAGAGAAGGGCAGTGCGCGCAGGAGCAAAGGTAAACAGCACACAGACCTGAATCCTTATCTTTACAAGGTCGAACTCAGAACTTTGTTCAGTTTGTCTCGGTGACGGATATTGGAAGGAAGGGCAGGCAACTGGTCGACTTCATTTAAATAAACAAATAAAAAATAAGATAAACTCTCAGGAATAGATAAATAATAAGAAAAAAATGGTAAAGTGGAGAAAGCGAGAGCGCGCGAATGCACTCAAGCAAACACAAACAGAACAGCACGATGCGTATTTTTTTTTAAATTGACAAAATAAATCAAAAATAAAAATAAGTGGAAAAGGCGAGAGTGCGCGAGCACACAGGAGCAAAGACAAGCAGCGCAGCTTGATGCGTAGTAAAAAAAATAATAAATAGACAACTGGTCGACCTCATTAGAAATAAAAACCCAAAAGATTAGATAGACAAACAAACAAACACATAAATGTGGAGAGAAGGGCAGTGCGCGCAGGAGCAAAGGTAAACAGAAGACAGAACTGAATCCTTATCTTTACAAGGTCGACCTCAGAACTTTGTTCAGTTTGTCTCGGTGACGGATAATTGAAGGAAGGGCAGGCAACTGGTCGACTTCATTTAAATAAACAAATAAAAAATAAGATAAACTCTCAGGAATAGATAAATAATAAGAAAAAAATTGTAAAGTGGAGAAAGCGAGAGCGCGCGAATGCACTCAAGCAAACACAAACAGCACAGCACGATGCGTATTTTTTTTTAAATTGACAAAATAAATCAAAAATAAAAATAAGCGGAAAAGGCGAGAGTGCGCGAGCACACAGGAGCAAAGACAAGCAGCGCAGCTTGATGCGTAGTAAAAAAAATAATAAATAGACAACTGGTCGACCTCATTAGAAATAAAAACCCAAAAGATTAGATAGACAAACAAACAAACAAATAAATGTGGAGAGAAGGGCAGTGCGCGCAGGAGCAACGGTAAACAGCAGACAGACCTGAATCCTTATCTTTACAAGGTCGACCTCAGAACTTTGTTCAGTTTGTCTCGGTGACGGATAATGGAAGGAAGGGCAGGCAACTGGTCGACTTCATTTAAATAAACAAATAAAAAATAAGATAAACTCTCAGGAATAGATAAATAATAACAAAAAAATTGTAAAGTGGAGAAAGCGAGAGCGCGCGAATGGACTCAAGCAAACACAAACAGCACAGCACGATGCGTATTTTTTTTTAAATTGACACAATAAATCAAAAATAAATCAAAAATAAAAATAAGTGGAAAAGACGAGAGTGCGCGAGCACACAGGAGCAAAGACAAGCAGCGCAGCTTGTTGCGTAGTAAAAAAATAATATATAGACAACTGGTCGACCTCATTAGAAATAAAAACCCAAAAGATTAGATAGACAAACAAACAAACACATAAATGTGGAGAGAAGGGCAGTGAGTGCAGGAGCAAAGGTAAACAGCAGACAGACCTGAATCCTTATCTTTACAAGGTCGACCTCAGAACTTTGTTCAGTTTGTCTCGGTGACGGATAATGGAAGGAAGGGCAGGCAACTGGTCGACTTCATTTAAATAAACAAATAAAAAATAAGATAAACTCTCAGGAATAGATAAATAATAACAAAAAAATTGTAAAGTGGAGAAAGCGAGAGCGCGCGAATGCACTCAAGCAAACACAAACAGCACAGCACGATGCGTATTTTTTTTAAAATTGACAAAATAAATCAAAAATAAATCAAAAATAAAAATAAGTGGAAAAGGCGAGAGTGCACGAGCACACAGGAGCAAAGACAAGCAACGCAGCTTGATGCGTAGTAAAAAAAATAATAAATAGACAACTGGTCGACCTCATTAGAAATAAAAACCCACAAGATTAGATAGACAAACAAACAAACACATAATTGTGGAGAGAAGGGCAGTGTGCGCAGGAGCAAAGGTAAACAGCAGACAGACCTGAATCCTTATCTTTACAAGTTCGACCTCACAACTTTGTTCAGTTTGTCTCGGTGACGGATAATGGAAGGAAGGGCAGGCAACTGGTCGACTTCATTTAAATAAAAAAATAAAAAATAAGATAAACTCTCAGGAATAGATAAATAATAACAAAAAAATTGTAAAGTGGAGAAAGCGAGAGCGCGCGAATGCACTCAAGCAAACACAAACAGCACAGCACGATGCGTATTTTTTTTTGAAATTGAGAAAATAAATCAAAAATAAAAATAAGTGGAAAAGGCGGGTGTGCGCGAGCACACAGGAGCAAAGACAAGCAGCGCAGCGTGATGCGTAGTAAAAAAAATAATAAATAGACAACTGGTCGACCTCAATAGAAATAAAAACCCAAAAGATTAGATAGACAAAGAAACAAACACATAAATGTGGAGAGAAGGGCAGTGCGCGCAGGAGCAAAGGTAAACAGCAGACAGACGTGAATCCTTATCTTTACAAGGTCGACCTCAGAACTTTGTTCAGTTTGTCTCGGTGACGGATAATGGAAGGAAGGGCAGGCAACTGGTCGACTTCATGTAAATAAACAAATAAAAATAAGATAAACTCTCAGGAATAGATAAATAATAACAAAAAAATTGTAAAGTGGAGAAAGCGAGAGCGCGCGAATGCACTCAAGCAAACACAAACAGCACAGCACGATGCGTATTTTTTTTTAAATTGACAAAATAAATCAAAAATAAATCAAAAATAAAAATAAGTGGAAAAGGCGAGAGTGCGCGAGCACACAGGAGCAAAGACAAGCAGAGCAGCTTGATGCGTAGTAAAAAAAATAATAAATAGACAACTGGTCGACCTCATTAGAAATAAAAACCCAAAAGATTAGATAGACAAACAAACAAACACATAAATGTGGAGAGAAGGGCAGTGCGCGCAGGAGCAAAGGTAAACAGCAGACAGACCTGAATCCTTATCTTTACAAGGTCGACCTCAGAAATTTGTTCAGTTGGTCTCGGTGACGGATAATGGAAGGATGGGCAGGCAACTGGTCGACTTCATTTAAATAAACAAATAAAAAATAAGGTAAACTCTCAGGAATAGATAAATAATAACAAAAAAATTGTAAAGTGCAGAAAGCGAGAGCGCGCGAATGCACTCAAGCAAACACAAACAGCACAGCACGATGCGTATTTTTTTAAAAAAATTGACAAAATAAAGAAAAAATAAATCAAAAATAAAAATAAGTGGAAAAGGCGAGAGTGCGCGAGCACACAGGAGCAAAGACAAGCAGCGCAGCTTGATGCGTAGTAAAAAAAATAATAAATAGACAACTGGTCGACCTCATTAGAAATAAAAACCCAAAAGATTAGATAGACAAACAAACAAACACATAAATGTGGAGATAAGGGCAGTGCGCGCAGGAGCAAAGGTAACCAGCAGACAGACCTGAATCCTTATCTTTACAAGGTCGACCTCAGAACTTTGTTCAGTTTGTCTCGGTGACGGATAATGGAAGGAAGTGCAGGCAACTGGTCGACTTCATTTAAATAAACAAAAAATAAGATAAACTCTCAGGAATAGATAAATAATAACAAAAAAATTGTAAAGAGGAGAAAGCGAGAGCGCGCGAATGCACTCAAGCAAACACAAACAACACAGCACGATGCGTATTTTTTTTAAAAAATTGACAAAATAAATCAAAAATAAATCAAAAATAAAAATAAGTGGAAAAGGCGAGAGTGCGCGAGCACACAGGAGCAAAGACAAGCAGCGCAGCTTGATGCGTAGTAAAAAAAATAATAAATAGACAACTGGTCGACCTCATTAGAAATAAAAACCCAAAAGATTAGATAGACAAACAAACAAACACATAAATGTGGAGAGAAGGGCAGTGCGCGCAGGAGCAAAGGTAAACAGCACACAGACCTGAATCCTTATCTTTACAAGGTCGAACTCAGAACTTTGTTCAGTTTGTCTCGGTGACGGATATTGGAAGGAAGGGCAGGCAACTGGTCGACTTCATTTAAATAAACAAATAAAAAATAAGATAAACTCTCAGGAATAGATAAATAATAAGAAAAAAATGGTAAAGTGGAGAAAGCGAGAGCGCGCGAATGCACTCAAGCAAACACAAACAGAACAGCACGATGCGTATTTTTTTTTAAATTGACAAAATAAATCAAAAATAAAAATAAGTGGAAAAGGCGAGAGTGCGCGAGCACACAGGAGCAAAGACAAGCAGCGCAGCTTGATGCGTAGTAAAAAAAATAATAAATAGACAACTGGTCGACCTCATTAGAAATAAAAACCCAAAAGATTAGATAGACAAACAAACAAACACATAAATGTGGAGATAAGGGCAGTGCGCGCAGGAGCAAAGGTAACCAGCAGACAGACCTGAATCCTTATCTTTACAAGGTCGACCTCAGAACTTTGTTCAGTTTGTCTCGGTGACGGATAATGGAAGGAAGGGCAGGCAACTGTTCGACTTCATTTAAATAAACAAATAAAAATAAGATAAACTCTCAGGAATAGATAAATAATAAGAAAAAAATTGTAAAGTGGAGAAAGCGAGAGCGCGCGAATGCACTCAAGAAAACACAAACAGCACAGCACGATGCGTATTTTTTTTTTAAATTGACAAAATAAATCAAAAATAAATCAAAAATGAAAATAAGTGGAAAAGGCGAGAGTGCGCGAGCACACAGGAGCAAAGACAAGCAGCGCAGCTTGATGCGTAGTAAAAAAAATAATAAATAGACAACTTGTTGACCTCATTAGAAATAAAAACCCAAAAGATTAGATAGACAAACAAACAAACACATAAATGTGGAGAGAAGGGCAGTGCGCGCAGGAGCAAAGGTAAACAGCACACAGACCTGAATCCTTATCTTTACAAGGTCGAACTCAGAACTTTGTTCAGTTTGTCTCGGTGACGGATATTGGAAGGAAGGGCAGGCAACTGGTCGACTTCATTTAAATAAACAAATAAAAAATAAGATAAACTCTCAGGAATAGATAAATAATAAGAAAAAAATTGTAAAGTGGAGAAAGCGAGAGCGCGCGAATGCACTCAAGCAAACACAAACAGAACAGCACGATGCGTATTTTTTTTTAAATTGACAAAATAAATCAAAAATAAAAATAAGTGGAAAAGGCGAGAGTGCGCGAGCACACAGGAGCAAAGACAAGCAGCGCAGCTTGATGCGTAGTAAAAAAAATAATAAATAGACAACTGGTCGACCTCATTAGAAATAAAAACCCAAAAGATTAGATAGACAAACAAACAAACACATAAATGTGGAGAGAAGGGCAGTGCGCGCAGGAGCAAAGGTAACCAGCAGACAGACCTGAATCCTTATCTTTACAAGGTCGACCTCAGAACTTTGTTCAGTTTGTCTCGGTGACGGATAATGGAAGGAAGGGCAGGCAACTGTTCGACTTCATTTAAATAAACAAATAAAAATAAGATAAACTCTCAGGAATAGATAAATAATAAGAAAAAAATTGTAAAGTGGAGAAAGCGAGAGCGCGCGAATGCACTCAAGAAAACACAAACAGCACAGCACGATGCGTATTTTTTTTTTAAATTGACAAAATAAATCAAAAATAAATCAAAAATGAAAATAAGTGGAAAAGGCGAGAGTGCGCGAGCACACAGGAGCAAAGACAAGCAGCGCAGCTTGATGCGTAGTAAAAAAAATAATAAATAGACAACTTGTTGACCTCATTAGAAATAAAAACCCAAAAGATTAGATAGACAAACAAACAAACACATAAATGTGGAGAGAAGGGCAGTGCGCGCAGGAGCAAAGGTAAACAGCACACAGACCTGAATCCTTATCTTTACAAGGTCGAACTCAGAACTTTGTTCAGTTTGTCTCGGTGACGGATATTGGAAGGAAGGGCAGGCAACTGGTCGACTTCATTTAAATAAACAAATAAAAAATAAGATAAACTCTCAGGAATAGATAAATAATAAGAAAAAAATTGTAAAGTGGAGAAAGCGAGAGCGCGCGAATGCACTCAAGCAAACACAAACAGAACAGCACGATGCGTATTTTTTTTTAAATTGACAAAATAAATCAAAAATAAAAATAAGTGGAAAAGGCGAGAGTGCGCGAGCACACAGGAGCAAAGACAAGCAGCGCAGCTTGATGCGTAGTAAAAAAAATAATAAATAGACAACTGGTCGACCTCATTAGAAATAAAAACCCAAAAGATTAGATAGACAAACAAACAAACACATAAATGTGGAGAGAAGGGCAGTGCGCGCAGGAGCAAAGGTAAACAGCAGACAGAACTGAATCCTTATCTTTACAAGGTCGACCTCAGAACTTTGTTCAGTTTGTCTCGGTGACGGATAATTGAAGGAAGGGCAGGCAACTGGTCGACTTCATTTAAATAAACAAATAAAAAATAAGATAAACTCTCAGGAATAGATAAATAATAAGAAAAAAATTGTAAAGTGGAGAAAGCGAGAGCGCGCGAATGCACTCAAGCAAACACAAACAGCACAGCACGATGCGTATTTTTTTTTAAATTGACAAAATAAATCAAAAATAAAAATAAGCGGAAAAGGCGAGAGTGCGCGAGCACACAGGAGCAAAGACAAGCAGCGCAGCTTGATGCGTAGTAAAAAAAATAATAAATAGACAACTGGTCGACCTCATTAGAAATAAAAACCCAAAAGATTAGATAGACAAACAAACAAACAAATAAATGTGGAGAGAAGGGCAGTGCGCGCAGGAGCAACGGTAAACAGCAGACAGACCTGAATCCTTATCTTTACAAGGTCGACCTCAGAACTTTGTTCAGTTTGTCTCGGTGACGGATAATGGAAGGAAGGGCAGGCAACTGGTCGACTTCATTTAAATAAACAAATAAAAAATAAGATAAACTCTCAGGAATAGATAAATAATAACAAAAAAATTGTAAAGTGGAGAAAGCGAGAGCGCGCGAATGGACTCAAGCAAACACAAACAGCACAGCACGATGCGTATTTTTTTTTAAATTGACACAATAAATCAAAAATAAATCAAAAATAAAAATAAGTGGAAAAGACGAGAGTGCGCGAGCACACAGGAGCAAAGACAAGCAGCGCAGCTTGTTGCGTAGTAAAAAAATAATATATAGACAACTGGTCGACCTCATTAGAAATAAAAACCCAAAAGATTAGATAGACAAACAAACAAACACATAAATGTGGAGAGAAGGGCAGTGAGTGCAGGAGCAAAGGTAAACAGCAGACAGACCTGAATCCTTATCTTTACAAGGTCGACCTCAGAACTTTGTTCAGTTTGTCTCGGTGACGGATAATGGAAGGAAGGGCAGGCAACTGGTCGACTTCATTTAAATAAACAAATAAAAAATAAGATAAACTCTCAGGAATAGATAAATAATAACAAAAAAATTGTAAAGTGGAGAAAGCGAGAGCGCGCGAATGCACTCAAGCAAACACAAACAGCACAGCACGATGCGTATTTTTTTTAAAATTGACAAAATAAATCAAAAATAAATCAAAAATAAAAATAAGTGGAAAAGGCGAGAGTGCACGAGCA
Source organism: Perognathus longimembris pacificus (assembly GCF_023159225.1). Lineage (NCBI taxonomy): Eukaryota > Metazoa > Chordata > Mammalia > Rodentia > Heteromyidae > Perognathus > Perognathus longimembris. The sequence goes on along the minus strand of NW_025957977.1, from coordinate 15,972 downwards.
CACAGGAGCAAAGACAAGCAACGCAGCTTGATGCGTAGTAAAAAAAATAATAAATAGACAACTGGTCGACCTCATTAGAAATAAAAACCCAAAAGATTAGATAGACAAACAAACAAACACATAAATGTGGAGAGAAGGGCAGTGCGGGCAGGAGCAAATGTAAACAGCAGACAGACCTGAATCCTTATCTTTACAAGGTCGACCTCAGAACTTTGTTCAGTTTGTCTCGGTGACGGATAATGGAAGGAAGGGCAGGCAACTGGTCGACTTCATTTAAATAAACAAATAAAAAATAAGATAAACTCTCAGGAATAGATAAATAATAACAAAAAAATTGTAAAGTGGAGAAAGCGAGAGCGCGCGAATGCACTCAAGCAAACACAAACAGCACAGCACGATGCGTATTTTTTTTAAAATTGACAAAATAAATCAAAAATAAATCAAAAATAAAAATAAGTGGAAAAGGCGAGAGTGCGCGAGCACACAGGAGCAAAGACAAGCAGCGCAGCTTGATGCGTAGTAAAAAAAATAATAAATAGAAAACTGGTCGACCTCATTAGAAATAAAAACCCAAAAGATTAGATAGACAAACAAACACATAAATGTGGAGAGAAGGGCAGTGCGCGCAGGAGCAAAGGTAAACAGCAGACAGACCTGAATCCTTATCTTTACAAGGTGGACCTCAGAACTTTGTTCAGTTTGTCTCGGTGACGGATAATGGAAGGAAGGGCAGGCAACTGGTCGACTTCATTTAAATAAACAAATAAAAAATAAGATAAACTCTCAGGAATAGATAAATAATAACAAAAACATTGTAAACTGTAGAAAGCGAGAGCGCGCGAATGCACTCAAGCAAACATAAACAGCACAGCACGATGCGTATTTTTTTTTAAATTGACAAAATAAATCAAAAATAAATCAAAAATAAAAATAAGTGGAAAAGGCGAGAGTGCGCGAGCACACAGGAGCAAAGACAAGCAGCGCAGCTTGATGCGTAGTAAAAAAAATAATAAATAGACAACTGGTCGACCTCATTAGAAATAAAAACCCAAAAGATTAGATAGACAAACAAACAAACACATAATTGTGGAGAGAAGGGCAGTGCGCGCAGGAGCAAAGGTAAACAGCAGACAGACCTGAATCCTTATCTTTACAAGGTCGACCTCAGAACTTTGTTCATTTTGTCTCGGTGACGGATAATGGAAGGAAGGGCAGGCAACTGGTCGACTTCATTTAAGTAAACAAATAAAAAATAAGATAAACTCTCAGGAATAGTTAAATAATAACAAAAAAATTGTAAAGTGGAGAAAGAGAGAGCGAGCCAATGCACTCAAGCAAACACAAACAGCACAACACGATGCGTATTTTTTTTTAAATTGACAAAATAAATCAAAAATAAAAATAAGTGGAAAAGGCGAGAGTGCGCGAGCACACAGGAGCAAACACAAGCAGCGCAGCTTGATGCGTAGTAAAAAAAATAATAAATAGACAACTGGTCGACCTCATTAGAAATAAAAACCCAAAAGATTAGATAGACAAACAAGCAAACACATAAATGTGGAGAGAAGGGCAGTGCGCGCAGGAGCAAAGGTAAACAGCAGACAGACCTGAATCCTTATCTTTACAAGGTCGACCTCAGAACTTTGTTCAGTTTGTCTCGGTGACGGATAATGGAAGGAAGGGCAGGCAACTGGTCGACTTCATTTAAATAAACAAATAAAAAATAAGATAAACACTCAGGAATAGATAAATAATAACAAAAAAATTGTAAAGTGGAGAAAGCGAGAGCGCGCGAATGCACTCAAGCAAACACAAACAGCACAGCACGATGCGTATTTTTTTTAAAAATTGACAAAATAAATAAAAAATAAATCAAAAATAAAAATAAGTGGGAAAGGCGAGAGTGCGCGAGCACACAGGAGCAAAGACAAGCAGCGCAGCTTGATGCGTAGAAAAAAAAAATAATAAATAGACAACTGGTCGACCTCATTAGAAATAAAAACCCAAAAGATAAGATAGACAAACAAACAAACACATAAATGTGGAAAGAAGGGCAGTGCGCGCAGGAGCAAAGGTAAACAGCAGACAGACCTGAATCCTTATCTTTACAAGGTCGACCTCAGAACTTTGTTCAGTTTTTCTCGGTGACGGATAATGGAAGGAAGGGCAGGCAACTGGTCGACTTCATTTAAATAAACAAATAAAAAATAAGATAAACTCTCAGGAATAGATAAATAATAACAAAAAAATTGTAAAGTGGAGAAAGCGAGAGCGCGCGAATGCACTCAAGCAAACACAAACAGCACAGCACGATGCGTATTTTTTTTTAAAATTGAGAAAATAAATCAAAAATAAAAATAAGTGGAAATGGCGAGTGTGCGCGAGCACACAGGAGCAAAGACAAGCAGCGCAGCGTGATGCGTAGTAAAAAAAATAATAAATACACAACTGGTCGACCTCAATAGAAATAAAAACCCAAAAGATTAGATAGACAAACAAACAAACACATAAATGTGGAGAGAAGGGCAGTGCGCGCAGGAGCAAAGGTAAACAGCAGACAGACCTGAATCCTTATCTTTACAAGGTCGACCTCAGAACTTTGTTCAGTTTCTCTCGGTGACGGATAATGGAAGGAAGGGCAGGCAACTGGTCGACTTCATTTAAATAAACAAATAAAAAATAAGATAAACTCTCAGGAATAGATGAATAATAACAAAAAAATTGTAAAGTGGAGAAAGCGAGAGCGCGCGAATGCACTCAAGCAAACACAAACAGCACAGCACGATGCGTATTTTTTTAAAAATTGACAAAATAAATCAAAAAGAAATCAAAAATAAAAATAAGTGGAAAAGGCGAGAGTGCACGAGCACACGGGAGCAAAGACAAGCAGCGCAGCTTGATGCGTAGTAAAAAAAATAATAAATAGACAACTGGTCGACCTCATTAGAAATAAAAACCCAAAGATTAGATAGACAAACAAGTCAACACATAAATGTGGAGAGAAGGGCAGTGCGCGCAGGAGCAAAGGTAAACAGCAGACAGACCTGAATGCTTATCTTTACAAGGTCGACCTCAGAACTTTGTTCAGTTTGTCTCGGTGACGGATAATGGAAGGAAGGGCAGGCAACTGGTCGACTTCATTTAAATAAAAAAATAAAAAATAAGATAAACTCTCAGGAATAGATAAATAATAACAAAAAAATTGTAAAGTGGAGAAAGCGAGAGCGCGCGAATGCACTCAAGCAAACACAAACAGCACAGCACGATGCGTATTTTTTTTTGAAATTGAAAAAATAAATCAAAAATAAAAATAAGTGGAAAAGGCGAGAGTGCGCGAGCACACAGGAGCAAAGACAAGCAGCGCAGCTTGATGCGTAGTAAAAAAAATAATAAATAGACAACTGGTCGACCTCATTAGAAATAAAAACCCAAAAGATTAGATAGACAAACAAACAAACACATAAATGTGGAGAGAAGGGCAGTGCGAGCAGGAGCAAAGGTAAACTGCAGACAGACCTGAATCCTTATCTTTACAAGGTCGACCTCAGAACTCTGTTCAGTTTGTCTCGGTGACGGATAATGGAAGGAAGGGCAGGCAACTGGTCGACTTCATTTAAATTAACAAATAAAAAATAAGATAAACTCTCAGGAATAGATAAATAATAACAAAAAAATTGTAAAGTGCAGAAAGCGAGAGCGCGCGAATGCACTCAAGCAAACACAAACAGCACAGCACGATGCGTATTTTTTTTTAAAATTGACAAAATAAATCAAAAATAAATCAAAAATAAAAATAAGTGGAAAAGGCGAGAGTGCGCGAGCACACAGGAGCAAAGACAAGCAGCGCAGCTTGATGCGTAGTAAAAAAAATAATAAATAGACAACTAGTCGACCTCATTAGAAATAAAAACCCAAAAGATAAGATAGACAAACAAACAAACACATAAATGTGGAGAGAAGGGCAGTGCGCACAGGAGCAAAGGTAAACAGCAGACAGACCTGAATCCTTATCTTTACAAGGTCGACCTCAGAACTTTGTTCAGTTTGTCTCGGTGACGGATAATGGAAGGAAGGGCAGGCAACTGGTCGACTTCATTTAAATAAACAAATAAAAAATAAGATAAACTCTCAGGAATAGATAAATAATAACAAAAAAATTGTAAAGTGGAGAAAGCGAGAGCGCGCGAATGCACTCAAGCAAACACAAACAGCACAGCACGATGCGTATTTTTTTTTGAAATTGAGAAAATAAATCAAAAATAAAAATAAGTGGAAAAGGCGAGTGTGCGCGAGCACACAGGAGCAAAGACAAGCAGCGCAGCGTGATGCGTAGTAAAAAAAGTAATAAATAGACAACTGGTTGACCTCAATAGAAATAAAAACCCAAAAGATTAGATAGACAAAGAAACAAACACATAAATGTGGAGAGAAGGGCAGTGCGCGCAGGAGCAAAGGTAAACAGCAGACAGACCTGAATCCTTATCTTTACAAGGTCGACCTCAGAACTTTGTTCAGTTTGTCTCGGTGAAGGATAATGGAAGGAAGGGCAGGCAACTGGTCGACTTCATTTAAATAAACAAATAAAAAATAAGATAAATTCTCAGGAATAGATGAATAATAACAAAAAAATTGTAAAGTGGAGAAAGCGAGAGCGCGCGAATACACTCAAGCAAACACAAACAGCACAGCACGATGCGTATTTTTTTTAAAATTGACAAAATAAATCAAAAATAAAAATAAGTGGAAAAGGCGAGAGTGCGCGAGCACACAGGAGCAAAGACAAGCAGCGCAGCTTGATGCGTAGTAAAAAAAAATAATAAATAGACAACTGGTCGACCTCATTAGAAATAAAAACCCAAAAGATTAGATAGACAAACAAACAAACACATAAATGTGGAGAGAAGGGCAGTGCGCGCAGGAGCAAAGGTAAACAGCAGACAGACCTGAATCCTTATCTTTACAAGGTCGACTTCAGAACTTTGTTCAGTTTCTCTCGGTGACGGATAATGGAAGGAAGGGCAGGCAACTGGTCGACTTCATTTAAATAAACAAATAAAAAATAAGATAAACTCTCAGGAATAGATAAATAATAACAAAAAAATTGTAAAGTGGAGAAAGCGAGAGCGCGCGAATGCACTCAAGCAAACACAAACAGCACAGCACGATGCGTATTTTTTTAAAAATTGACAAGAGAAATCAAAAGAAATCAAAAATAAAAATAAGTGGAAAAGGTTGGAGTGCACGAGCACACAGGAGCAAAGACAAGCAGCGCAGCTTGATGCGTAGTAAAAAAAATAATAAATAGACAACTGGTCGACCTCATTAGAAATAAAAACCCAAAAGATTAGATAGACAAACAAACAAACACATAAATGTGGAGAGAAGGGCAGTGCGCGCAGGAGCAAAGGTAAACCGCAGACAGACCTGAATGCTTATCTTTACAAGGTCGACCTCAGAACTTTGTTCAGTTTGTCTCGGTGACGGATAATGGAAGGAAGGGCAGGCAACTGGTCGACTTCATTTAAATAAACAAATAAAAAATAAGATAAACTCTCAGGAATAGATAAATAATAACAAAAAATTTGTAAAGTGGAGAAAGCGAGAGCGCGCGAATGCACTCAAGCAAACACAAACAGCACAGCACGATGCGTATTTTTTTTTAAAATTGACAAAATAAATCAAAAATAAAAATAAGTGGAAAAGGCGAGAGTGCGCGAGCACACAGGAGCAAAGACAAGCAGCGCAAATTGATGCGTAGTAAAAAAAATAATAAATAGACAACTGGTCGACCTCATTAGAAATAAAAACCCAAAAGATTAGATAGACAAACAAACAAACACATAAATGTGGAGAGAAGGGCAGTGCGAGCAGGAGCAAAGGTAAACTGCAGACAGACCTGAATCCTTATCTTTACAAGGTCGACCTCAGAACTCTGTTCAGTTTGTCTCGGTGACGGATAATGGAAGGAAGGGCAGGCAACTGGTCGACTTCATTTAAATTAACAAATAAAAAATAAGATAAACTCTCAGGAATAGATAAATAATAACAAAAAAATTGTAAAGTGCAGAAAGTGAGAGCGCGCGAATGCACTCAAGCAAACACAAACAGCACAGCACGATGCGTATTTTTTTTAAAATTGACAAAATAAATCAAAAATAAATCAAAAATAAAAATAAGTGGAAAAGGCGAGAGTGCGCGAGCACACAGGAGCAAAGACAAGCAGCGCAGCTTGATGCGTAGTAAAAAAAAATAATAAATAGACAACTAGTCGACCTCATTAGAAATAAAAACCCAAAAGATTAGATAGACAAACAAACAAACACATCAATGTGGAGAGGAGGGCAGTGCGCGCAGGAGCAAAGGTAAACAACAGACAGACCTGAATCCTTATCTTTTCAAGGTCGACCTCAGAACTTTGTTCAGTTTGTCTCGGTGACGGATAATGGAAGGAAGGGCAGGCAACTGGTCGACTTCATTTAAATAAACAAATAAAAAATAAGATAAACTCTCAGGAATAGATAAATAATAACAAAAAAATTGTAAAGTGGAGAAAGCGAGAGCGCGCGAATGCACTCAAGCAAACACAAACAGCACAGCACGATGCGTATTTTTTTTTGAAATTGAGAAAATAAATCAAAAATAAAAATAAGTGGAAAAGGCGAGTGTGCGCGAGCACACAGGAGCAAAGACAAGCAGCGCAGCGTGATGCGTAGTAAAAAAAAATAATAAATAGACAACTGGTCGACCTCAATAGAAATAAAAACCCAAAAGATTAGATAGACAAAGAAACAAACACATAAATGTGGAGAGAAGGGCAGTGCGCGCAGGAGCAAAGGTAAACAGCAGACAGACCTGAATCCTTATCTTTACAAGGTCGACCTCAGAACTTTGTTCAGTTTGTCTCGGTGAAGGATAATGGAAGGAAGGGCAGGCAACTGGTCGACTTCATTTAAATAAACAAATAAAAAATAAGATAAATTCTCAGGAATAGATGAATAATAACAAAAAAATTGTAAAGTGGAGAAAGCGAGAGCGCGCGAATGCACTCAAGCAAACACAAACAGCACAGCACGATGCGTATTTTTTTTAAAATTGACAAAATAAATCAAAAATAAAAATAAGTGGAAAAGGCGAGAGTGCGCGAGCACACAGGAGCAAAGACAAGCAGCGCAGCTTGATGCGTAGTAAAAAAAAAATAATAAATGGACAACTGGTCGACCTCATTAGAAATAAAAACCCAAAAGATTAGATAGACAAACAAACAAACACATAAATGTGGAGAGAAGGGCAGTGCGCGCAGGAGCAAAGGTAAACAGCAGACAGACCTGAATCCTTATCTTTACAAGGTCGACCTCAGAACTTTGTTCAGTTTCTCTCGGTGACGGATAATGGAAGGAAGGGCAGGCAACTGGTCGACTTCATTTAAATAAACAAATAAAAAATAAGATAAACTCTCAGGAATAGATAAATAATAACAAAAAAATTGTAAAGTGGAGAAAGCGAGAGCGCGCGAATGCACTCAAGCAAACACAAACAGCACAGCACGATGCGTATTTTTTTAAAAATTGACAAGAGAAATCAAAAAGAAATCAAAAATAAAAATAAGTGGAAAAGGTTGGAGTGCACGAGCACACAGGAGCAAAGACAAGCAGCGCAGCTTGATGCGTAGTAAAAAAAATAATAAATAGACAACTGGTCGACCTCATTAGAAATAAAAACCCAAAAGATTAGATAGACAAACAAACAAACACATAAATGTGGAGAGAAGGGCAGTGCGCGCAGGAGCAAAGGTAAACAGCAGACAGACCTGAATGCTTATCTTTACAAGGTCGACCTCAGAACTTTGTTCAGTTTGTCTCGGTGACGGATAATGGAAGGAAGGGCAGGCAACTGGTCGACTTCATTTAAATAAACAAATAAAAAATAAGATAAACTCTCAGGAATAGATAAATAATAACAAAAAAAATGTAAAGTGGAGAAAGCGAGAGCGCGCGAATGCACTCAAGCAAACACAAACAGCACAGCACGATGCGTATTTTTTTAAATTGACAAAATAAATCAAAAATAAATAAAAAATAAAAATAAGTGGGAAAGGCGAGAGTGCGCGAGCACACAGGAGCAAAGACAAGCAGCGCAGCTTGATGCGTAGTAAAAAAAATAATAAATAGACAACTGGTCGACCTCATTAGAAATAAAAACCCAAAAGATTAGATAGACAAACAAACAAACACATAAATGTGGAGAGAATGGCAGTGCGGGCAGGAGCAAAGGTAAACAGCAGACAGACCTGAATCCTTATCTTTACAAGGTCGACCTCAGAACTTTGTTCAGTTTGTCTCGGTGACGGATAATGGAAGGAAGGGCAGGCAACTGGTCGACTTAATTTAAATAAACAAATAAAAAATAAGATAAACTCTCAGGAATAGATAAATAATAACAAAAAATTGTAAAATGGAGAAAGCGAGAGCGCGGGAATGCACTCAAGCAAACACAAACAGCACAGCACGATGCGTATTTTTTTTTAAAATTGACAAAATAAATAAAAAATGAACCAAAAATAAAAATAAGTGGAAAAGGCGGGAGTGCGCGAGCACACAGGAGCAAAGACAAACAGCGCAGCTTGATGCGTAGTAAAAAAAATAATAAATAGACAACTGGTCGACCTCATTAGAAATAAAAACCCAAAAGATTAGATAGACAAACAAACAAACACATAAATGTGGAGAGCAGGGCAGTGCGCGCAGGAGCAAAGGTAAACAGCAGACAGACCTGAATCCTTATCTTTACAAGGTCGACCTCAGAACTTTGTTCAGTTTGTCTCGGTGACGGATAATGGAAGGAAGGGCAGGCAACTGGTCGACTTCATTTAAATAAACAAATAAAAAATAAGATAAACTCTCAGGAATAGATAAATAATAACAAAAAAATTGTAAAGTGGAGAAAGCGAGAGCGCGCGAATGCACTCAAGCAAACACAAACAGCAAAGCACGATGCGTATTTTTTTTAAAATTGACAAAATAAATCAAAAATAAATCAAAAATAAAAATAAGTGGAAAAGGCGAGAGTGCGCGAGCACACAGGAGCAAAGACAAGCAGCGCAGCTTGTTGCGTAGTAAAAAAAAATAATAAATAGACAACTGGTCGACCTCATTAGAAATAAAAACCCAAAAGATTAGATAGACAAACAAACAAACACATAAATGTGGAGAGAAGGGCAGTGCGCGCAGGAGCAAAGGTAAACAGCAGACAGACCTGAATCCTTATCTTTACTAGGTCGACCTCAGAACTTTGTTCAGTTTGTCTCGGTGACGGATAATGGAAGGAAGGGCAGGCAACTGGTCGACTTCATTTAAATAAACAAATAAAAAATAAGATAAACTCTCAGGAATAGATAAATAATAACAAAAAAATTGTAAAGTGCAGAAAGCGAGAGCGCGCGAATGCACTCAAGCAAACACAAACAGCACAGCACGATGCGTATTTTTTTTTAATTGACAAAATAAATCAAAAATAAATCAAAAATCAAAATAAGTGGAAAAGGCGAGAGTGCGCGAGCACACAGGAGGAAAGACAAGCAGCGCAGCTTGATGAGTAGTAAAAAAAATAATAAATAGACAACTGGTCGACCTCATTAGAAATAAAAACCCAAAAGATTAGATAGACAAACAAAGAAACACATAAATGTGGAGAGAAGGGCAGTGCGCGCAGGAGCAAAGGTAAACAGCAGACAGACCTGAATCCTTATCTTTACAAGGTCGACCTCAGAACTTTGTTCAGTTTGTCTCGGTGACGGATAATGGAAGGAAGGGCAGGCAACTGGTCGACTTCATTTAAATAAACAAATAAAAAATAAGATAAACTCTCAGGAATAGATAAATAATAACAAAAAAATTGTAAAGTGGAGAAAGCGAGAGCGCGCGAATGCACTCAAGCAAACACAAACAGCATAGCACGATGCGTATTTTTTTTTAAAATTGACAAAATAAATCAAAAATAAACCAAAAATAAAAATAAGTGGAAAAGGCGAGAGTGCGCGAGCACACAGGAGCAAACACAAGCAGCGCAGCTTGATGCGTAGTAAAAAAAATAATAAATAGACAACTGGTCGACCTCATTAGAAATAAAAACCCAAAAGATTAGATAGACAAACAAACAAACACATAAATGTGGAGAGAAGGGCAGTGCGCGCAGGAGCAAAGGTAAACAGCAGACAGACCTGAATCCTTATCTTTACAAGGTCGACCTCAGAACTTTGTTCAGTTTGTCTTGGTGACGGATAATGGAAGGAAGGGCAGGCAACTGGTCGACTTCATTTAAATAAACAAATAAAAAATAAGATAAACTCTCAGGAATAGATAAATAATAACAAAAAAATTGTAAAGTGGAGAAAGCGAGAGCGCGCGAATGGACTCAAGCAAACACAAACAGCACAGCACGATGCGTATTTTTTTTTAAAATTGACAAAATAAATCAAAAATAAATCAAAAATAAAAATAAGTGTAAAAGGCGAGAGTGCGCGAGCACACAGGAGCAAACAAAAGCAGCGCAGCTTGATGCGTAGTAAAAAAAAATAATAAATAGACAACTGGTCGACCTCATTATAAATAAAAACCCAAAAGATTAGATAGACAAACAAACAAACACATAAATGTGGAGAGAAGGGCAGTGCGCGCAGGAGCAAGGGTAAACAGCAGACAGACCTGAATGCTTATCTTTACAAGGTCGACCTCAGAACTTTGTTCAGTTTGTCTCGGTGACGGATAATGGAAGGAAGGGCAGGCAACTGGTCGACTTCATTTAAATAAACAAATAAAAAATAAGATAAACTCTCAGGAATAGATAAATAATAACAAAAAAATTGTAAAGTGGAGGAAGCGAGAGCGCGCGAATGCACTCAAGCAAACACAAACAGCACAGCACGATGCGTATTTTTTTTTAAAATTGACAAAATAAATCAAAAATAAATCAAAAATAAAAATAAGTGGGAAAGGCGAGAGTGCGCGAGCACACAGGAGCAAAGACAAGCAGCGCAGCTTGATGCGTAGTAAAAAAAATAATAAATAGACAACTGGTCGACCTCATTAGAAATAAAAACCCAAAAGATTAGATAGACAAACAAACAAACACATAAATGTGGAGAGAATGGCAGTGCGGGCAGGAGCAAAGGTAAACTGCAGACAGACCTGAATGCTTATCTTTACAAGGTCGACCTCAGAACTTTGTTCAGTTTGTCTCCGTGACGGATAATGGAAGGAAGGGCAGGCAACTGGTCGACTTCATTTAAATAAACAAATAAAAAATAAGATAAACTCTCAGGAATAGATAAATAATAACATAAAAATTGTAAAGTGGAGAAAGCGAGAGCGCGCGAATGCACTCAAGCAAACACAAACAGCACAGCACGATGCGTATTTTTTTTTAAAATTGAAAAAATAAATCAAAAATAAATCAAAAATAAAAATAAGTGGAAAAGGCGAGAGTGCGCGAGCACACAGGAGCAAACACAAGCAGCGCAAATGAGGCGTAGTAAAAAAAATAATAAATAGACAACTGGTCGACCTCATTAGAAATAAAAACCCAAAAGATTAGATAGACAAACAAACAAACACATAAATGTGGAGAGAAGGGCAGTGCGCGCAGGAGCAAAGGTAAACAGCAGACAGACCTGAATCCTTATCTTTACAAGGTCGACCTCACAACTTTGTTCAGTTTGTCTCGGTGACGGATAATGGAAGGAAGGGCAGGCAACTGGTCGACTTCTTTTAAATAAACAAATAAAAAATAAGATAAACTCTCAGGAATAGATAAATAATAACAAAAAATTTGTAAAGTGGAGAAAGCGAGAGCGCGCGAATGCACTCAAGCAAACAAAAACAGCATAGCACGATGCGTATTTTTTTAAGATTGACAAAATAAATCAAAAATAAATCAAAAATAAAAATAAGTGGGAAATGCGAGAGTGCGCGAGCACACAGGAGCAAACACAAGCAGCGCAAATGAGGCGTAGTAAAAAAAATAATAAATAGACAACTGGTCGACCTCATTAGAAATAAAAACCCAAAAGATTAGATAGACAAACAAACAAACACATAAATGTGGAGAGAAGGGCAGTGCGCTCAGGAGCAAAGGTAAACTGCAGACAGACCTGAATGCTTATCTTTACAAGGTCGACCTCAGAACTTTGTTCAGTTTGTCTCGGTGACGGATAATGGAAGGAAGGGCAGGCAACTGGTCGACTTCATTTAAATAAACAAATAAAAAATAAGATAAACTCTCAGGAATAGATAAATAATAACAAAAAAATTGTAAAGTGGAGAAAGCGAGAGCGCGCGAATGCACTCAAGCAAACACAAACAGCACAGCACGATGCGTATTTTTTTTTAAAATTGAAAAAATAAATCAAAAATAAATCAAAAATAAAAATAAGTGGAAAAGGCGAGAGTGCGCGAGCACACAGGAGCAAACACAAGCAGCGCAAATGAGGCGTAGTAAAAAAAATAATAAATAGACAACTGGTCGACCTCATTAGAAATAAAAACCCAAAAGATTAGATAGACAAACAAACAAACACATAAATGTGGAGAGAAGGGCAGTGCGCGCAGGAGCAAAGGTAAACAGCAGACAGACCTGAATCCTTATCTTTCCAAGGTCGACCTCACAACTTTGTTCAGTTTGTCTCGGTGACGGATAATGGAAGGAAGGGCAGGCAACTGGTCGACTTCATTTAAATAAACAAATAAAAAATAAGATAAACTCTCAGGAATAGTTAAATAATAACAAAAAAAATTGTAAAGTGGAGAAAGAGAGAGCGCGCCAATGCACTCAAGCAAACACAAACAGCACAGCACGATGCGTATTTTTTTTTAAATTGACAATATAAATCAAAAATAAAAATAAGTGGAAAAGGCGAGAGTGCGCGAGCACACAGGAACAAACACAAGCAGCGCAGCTTGATGCGTAGTAAAAAAAATAATAGACAACTGGTCGACCTCATTAGAAATAAAAACCCAAAAGATTAGATAGACAAACAAGCAAACACATAAATGTGGAGAGAAGGGCAGTGCGCGCAGGAGCAAAGGTAAACAGCAGACAGACCTGAATCCTTATCTTTACAAGGTCGACCTCAGAACTTTGTTCAGTTTGTCTCGGTGACGGATAATGGAAGGAAGGGCAGGCAACTGGTCGACTTCATTTAGATAAACAAATAAAAAATAAGATAAACTCTCAGGAATTGATAAATAATAACAAAAAAATTGTAAAGTGGAGAAAGTGAGAGCGCGCGAATGCACTCAAGCAAACACAAACAGCACAGCACGATGCGTATTTTTTTTAAAAATTGAGAAAATAAATAAAAAATAAAAATAAGTGGAAAAGGCGAGTGTGCGCGAGCACACAGGAGCAAAGACAAGCAGCGCAGCGTGATGCGTAGTAAAAAAAATAATAAATAGACAACTGGTCGACCTCAATAGAAATAAAAACCCAAAAGATTAGATAGACAAAGAAACAAACACATAAATGTGGAGAGAAGGGCAGTGCGCGCAGGAGCAAAGGTAAACAGCAGACAGACCTGAATCCTTATCTTTACAAGGTCGACCTCAGAACATTGTTCAGATTGTCTCGGTGAAGGATAATGGAAGGAAGGGCAGGCAACTGGTCGACTTCATTTAAATAAACAAATAAAAAATAAGATAAATTCTCAGGAATAGATGAATAATAACAAAAAAATTGTAAAGTGGAGAAAGCAGAGAGCGCGCGAATGCACTCAAGCAAACACAAACAGCACAGCACGATGCGTATTTTTTTTTAAAATTGACAAAATAAATCAAAAATAAAAATAAGTGGAAAAGGCGAGAGTGCGCGAGCACACAGGAGCAAAGACAAGCAGCGCAGCTTGATGCATAGTAAAAAAAAATAATAAATAGACAACTGGTCGACCTCATTAGAAATAAAAACCCAAAAGATTAGATAGACAAACAAACAAACACATAAATATGGAGAGAAGGGCAGTGCGCGCAGGAGCAAAGGTAAACAGCAGACAGACCTGAATCCTTATCTTTACAAGGTCGACCTCAGAACTTTGTTCAGTTTGTCTCGGTGACGGATAATGGAAGGAAGGGCAGGCAACTGGTCGACTTCATTTAAATAAACAAATAAAAAATAAGATAAACTCTCAGGAATAGATAAATAATAACAAAAAAATTGTAAAGTGGAGAAAGCGAGAGCGCGCGAATGCACTCAAGCAAACACAAACAGCACAGCACGATGCGTATTTTTTTAAAAATTGACAAAATAAATCAAAAAGAAATCAAAAATAAAATAAGTGGAAAAGGCGAGAGTGCACGAGCACACAGGAGCAAAGACAAGCAGCGCAGCATGATGCGTAGTAAAAAAAATAATAAATAGACAACTGGTCGACCTCATTATAAATAAAAACCCAAAAGATTAGATAGACAAACAAACAAACACATAAATGTGGAGAGAAGGGCAGTGCGCGCAGGAGCAAAGGTAAACAGCAGACAGACCTGAATGCTTATCTTTACAAGGTCGACCTCAGAACTTTGTTCAGTTTGTCTCGGTGACGGATAATGGAAGGAAGGGCAGGCAACTTGTCGACTTCATTTAAATAAACAAATAAAAAATAAGATAAACTCTCAGGAATAGATAAATAATAACAAAAAAATTGTAAAGTGGAGAAAGCGAGAGCGCGCGAATGCACTCAAGCAAACACAAACAGCACAGCACGATGCGTATTTTTTTTTACAATTGAGAAAATAAATCAAAAATAAAATAAGTGGAAAAGGCGAGTGTGCGCGAGCACACAGGAGCAAAGAAAACAGCGCAGCGTGATGCGTAGTAAAAAAATAATAAATAGACAAGTGGTCGACCTCAATAGAAATAAAAACCCAAAAGATTAGATAGACAAAGAAACAAACACATAAATGTGGAGAGAAGGGCAGTGCGCGCAGGAGCAAAGGTAAACAGCAGACAGACCGGAATCCTTATCTTTACAAGGTCGACCTCAGAACTTGGTTCAGTTTGTGTCGGTGAAGTATAATGGAAGGAAGGGCAGGCAACTGGTCGACTTCATTTAAATAAACAAATAAAAATAAGATATAAACTCTCAGGAATAGATGAATAATAACAAAAAAATTGTAAAGTGAGAAAGCGAGAGCGCGCGAATGCACTCAAGCAAACACAAACAGCACAGCACGATGCGTATTTTTTTTTAAATTGACAAAATAAATCAAAAATAAAAATAAGTGGAAAAGGCGAGAGTGCGCGAGCATACAGGAGCAAAGACAAGCAGCGCAGCTGATGCGTAGTAAAAAAAAATAATAAATAGACAACTGGTCGACCTCATTAGAAATAAAAACCCAAAAGATTAGATAGACAAACAAACAAACACATAAATGTGGAGAGAAGGGCAGTGCGCGCAGGAGCAAAGGTAAACAGCAGACAGACCTGAATCCTTATCTTTACAAGGTCGACCTCAGAACTTTGTTCAGTTTGTCTCGGTGACGGATAATGGAAGGAAGGGCAGGCAACTGGTCGACTTCATTTAAATAAACAAATAAAAAATAAGATAAACTCAGGAATAGATAAATAATAACAAAAAATTGTAAAGTGGAGAAAGAGAGAGCGCGCGAATGCACTCAAGCAAACACAAACAGCACAGCACGATGCGTATTTTTTTTTCAAATTGACAAAATAAATCAAAATAAAAATAAGTGGAAAAGGCGAGTGTGCGCGAGCACACAGGAGCAAAGACAAGCAGCGCAGCGTGATGCGTAGTAAAAAAAATAATAAATAGACAACTGGTCGACCTCAATAGAAATAAAAACCCAAAAGATTAGATAGACAAAGAAACAAACACATAATTTGGAGAGAAGGGCAGTGCGCGCAGGAGCAAAGGTAAACAGCAGACAGACCTGAATCCTTATCTTTACAAGGTCGACCTCAGAACTTTGTTCA
>NW_025957976.1:0-25011 GCF_023159225.1 Perognathus longimembris pacificus | reverse complement strand
CTCCTGCGCGCACTGCCCATCTCTGCACATTTATGTGTTTGTTTGTTTGTCTACCTAATCTTTTGGGTTTTTATTTCTAATGAGGTCGACCAGTTGTCTATTTATTATTTTTTTTTACTACGCATCAAGCTGCGCTGCTTGTCTTTGCTCCTGTGTGCTCGCGCACTCTCGCCTTTTCCACTTATTTTATTTTTGATTTATTTTTGATTTATTTTGTCAATTTAAAAAAAAATACGCATCGTGCTGTGCTGTTTGTGTTTGCTTGAGTGCATTCGCGCGCTCTCGCTTTCTCCACTTTACAATTTTTTGTTATTATTTATCTATTCCTGAGAGTTTATCTTATTTTTATTTGTTTATTTAATTGAAGTCGACCAGTTGCCTGCCCTTCCTTCCATTATCCGTCACCGAGACAAACTGAACAAAGTTCTGAGGTCGACCTTGTAAAGATAAGGCTTCAGGTCTGTCTGCTGTTTACCTTTGCTCCTGCGCGCACTGCCCTTCACTCCACATTTATGTGTTTGTTTGTTTGTCTATCTAATCTTTTGGGTTTTTATTTCTAATGAGGTCGACCAGTTGTCTATTTATTATTTTTTTACTACGCATCAAGCTGCGCTGCTTGTCTTTTCTCCTGTGTGCTCGCGCACTCTCGCCTTTTCCACTTATTTTTATTTTTGATTTATTTTTTATTTATTTTGTCAATTTAAAAAAAATACGCATCGTGCTGTGCTGTTTGTGTTTGCTTGAGTGCATTCGCGCGCTCTCGCTTTCTCCACTTTACAATTTTTTTGTTATTATTTATCTATTCCTGAGAGTTTATCTTATTTTTTATTTGTTTATTTAAATGAAGTCGACCAGTTACCTGCCCTTCCTTCCATTATCCGTCACCGAGACAAACTGAACGAAGTTCTGAGGTCGACCTTGTAAAGATAAGGATTCAGGTCTGTCTGCTGTTTACCTTTGCTCCTGCGTGCACTGCCCTTCTCTCCAAATTTATGTGTTTGTTTGTTTGTCTATCTAATCTTTTGGGTTTTTATTTCTAATGAGGTCGACCAGTTGTCTATTTATTATTTTTTTTACTACGCATCAAGCTGCGCTGCTTGTCTTTGCGCCTGTGTGCTCGCGCACTCTCGCCTTTTCCACTTATTTTTATTTTTGATTTATTTTTGATTTATTTTGTCAATATAAAAAAAATACGCATCGTGCTGTGCTGTTTGTGTTTGCTTGAGTGCATTCGCGCGCTCTCGCTTTCTCCACTTTACAATTTTTTTGTTATTATTTATCTATTCCTGAGAGTTTATCTTATTTTTTATTTGTTTATTTAAATGAAGTCGACCAGTTGCCTGCCCTTCCTTCCATTATCCGTCACCGAGACAAACTGAACAAAGTTCTGAGTTAGACCTTGTAAAGATAAGGATTCAGGTCTGTCTGCTGTTTACCTTTGCTCCTGCGCCCACTGCCCATCTCTCCACATTTATGTGTTTGTTTGTTTGTCTCTCTAATCTTTTGGGTTTTTATTTCTAATGAGGTCGACCAGTTGTCTATTTATTATTTTTTTTACTACGCATCAAGCTGCGCTGCTTGTCTTTGCTCCTGTGTGCTCGCGCACTCTCGCCTTTTCCACTTATTTTTATTTTTGATTTATTTTTGATTTATTTTGTCAATTTAAAAAAAAATACGCATCGTGCTGTGCTGTTTGTGTTTGCTTGAGTGCATTCGCGCGCTCTCGCTTTCTCCACTTTACAATTTTTTTGTTATTATTTATCTATTCCTGAGAGTTTATCTTATTTTTTATTTGTTTATTTAAATGAAGTCGACCAGTTGCCTGCCCTTCCTTCCATTATCCGTCACCGAGACAAACTGAACAAAGTTCTGAGGTCGACCTTGTAAAGATAAGGATTCAGGTCTGTCTGCTGTTTACCTTTGCTCCTGCGCGCACTGCCCTTCTCTCCACATTTATGTGTTTGTTTGTTTGTCTATCTAATCTTTTGGGTTTTTATTTCTAATGAGGTCGACCAGTTGTCTATTTATTATTTTTTTTACTACGCATCAAGCTGCGCTGCTTGTCTTTGCTCCTGTGTGCTCGCGCACTCTCGCCTTTTCCACTTATTGTTATTTTTGATTTATTTTTGATTTATTTTGTCAATATAAAAAAAATACGCATCGTGCTGTGCTGTTTGTGTTTGGTTGAGTGCATTCGCGCGCTCTCGCTTTCTCCAGTTTACAATTTTTTGTTATTATTTATCTATTCCTGAGAGTTTATCTTATTTTTTATTTGTTTATTTAAATGAAGTCGACCAGTTGCCTGCCCTTCCTTCCATTATCCGTCACCGAGACAAACTGAACAAAGTTCTGAGGTCGACCTTGTAAAGATAAGTATTCAGGTCTGTCTGCTGTTTACATTTGCTCCTGCGCGCACTGCCCATCTCTGCACATTTATGTGTTTGTTTGTTTGTCTACCTAATCTTTTGGGTTTTTATTTCTAATGAGGTCGACCAGTTGTCTATTTATTATTTTTTTTACTACGCATCAAGCTGCGCTGCTTGTCTTTGCTCCTGTGTGCTCGCGCACTCTCGCCTTTTCCACTTATTTTTATTTTTGATTTATTTTTGATTTATTTTGTCAATTTAAAAAAAAATACGCATCGTGCTGTGCTGTTTGTGTTTGCTTGAGTGCATTCGCGCGCTCTCGCTTTCTCCACTTTACAATTTTTTTGTTATTATTTATCTATTCCTGAGAGTTTATCTTATTTTTATTTGTTTATTTAATTGAAGTCGACCAGTTGCCTGCCCTTCCTTCCATTATCCGTCACCGAGACAAACTGAACAAAGTTCTGAGGTCGACCTTGTAAAGATAAGGATTCAGGTCTGTCTGCTGTTTACCTTTGCTCCTGCCCGCACTGCCCTTCTCTCCACATTTATGTGTTTGTTTGTTTGTCTATCTAATCTTTTGGTTTTTTATTTCTAATGAGGTCGACCAGTTGTCTATTTATTATTTTCTTTACTACGCATCAAGCTGCGCTGCTTGTCTTTGCTCCTGTGGGCTCGCGCACTCTCGCCTTTTCCACTTATTTTTATTTTTGATTTATTTTTGATTTATTTTGTCAATATAAAAAAAAATACGCATCGTGCTGTGCTGTTTGTGTTTGCTTGAGTGCATTCGCGCGCTCTCGCTTTCTCCACTTTACAATTTTTTTGTTATTATTTATCTATTCCTGAGAGTTTATCTTATTTTTTATTTGTTTATTTAAATGAAGTCGACCAGTTTCCTCCCTTCCTTCCATTATCCGTCACCGAGACAAACTGAACAAATTTCTGAGGTCGACCTTGTAAAGATAAGGCTTCAGGTCTGTCTGCTGTTTACCTTTGCTCCTGCGCGCCCTGCCCTTCTCTCCACATTTATGTGTTTGTTTGTTTGTCTATCTAATCTTTTGGGTTTTTATTTCTAATGAGGTCGACCAGTTGTCTATTTATTATTTTTTTTTACTACGCATCAAGCTGCGCTGCTTGTCTTTGCTCCTGTGTGCTTGCGCACTCTCGCCTTTTCCACTTATTTTTATTTTTGATTTATTTTTGATTTATTTTGTCAATATAAAAAAAAATACGCATCGTGCTGTGCTGTTTGTGTTTGCTTGAGTGCATTCGCGCGCTCTCGCTTTGTGCACTTTACAATTTTTTTGTTATTATTTATCTATTCCTGAGAGTTTATCTTATTTTTTATTTGTTTATTTAAATGAAGTCGACCAGTTTCCTCCCTTCATTCCATTATCCGTCACCGAGACAAACTGAACAAAGTTCTGAGGTCGACCTTGTAAAGATAAGGATTCAGGTCTGTCTGCTGTTTACCTTTGCTCCTGCGCGCACTGCCCTTCTCTCCACATTAATGTGTTTGTTTGTTTGTCTATCTAATCTTTTGGGTTTTTATTTCTAATGAGGTCTTCCAGTTGTCTATTTATTATTTTTTTTACTACGCATCAAGCTGCGCTGCTTGTCTTTGCTCCTGTGTGCTCGCGCACTCTCGCCTTTTCCACTTATTGTTATTTTTGATTTATTTTTGATTTATTTTGTCAATATAAAAAAAATACGCATCGTGCTGTGCTGTTTGTGTTTGGTTGAGTGCATTCGCGCGCTCTCGCTTTCTCCAGTTTACAATTTTTTGTTATTATTTATCTATTCCTGAGAGTTTATCTTATTTTTTATTTGTTTATTTAAATGAAGTCGACCAGTTGCCTGCCCTTCCTTCCATTATCCGTCACCGAGAAAAACTGAACAAAGTTCTGAGGTCGACCTTGTAAAGATAAGTATTCAGGTCTGTCTGCTGTTTACATTTGCTCCTGCGCGCACTGCCCATCTCTGCACATTTATGTGTTTGTTTGTTTGTCTACCTAATCTTTTGGGTTTTTATTTCTAATGAGGTCGACCAGTTGTCTATTTATTATTTTTTTTACTACGCATCAAGCTGCGCTGCTTGTCTTTGCTCCTGTGTGCTCGCGCACTCTCGCCTTTTCCACTTATTTTTATTTTTGAATTATTTTTGATTTATTTTGTCAATTTAAAAAAAAATACGCATCGTGCTGTGCTGTTTGTGTTTGCTTGAGTGCATTCGCGCGCTCTCGCTTTCTCCACTTTACAATTTTTTGTAATTATTTATCTATTCCTGAGAGTTTATCTTATTTTTATTTGTTTATTTAATTGAAGTCGACCAGTTGCCTGCCCTTCCTTCCATTATCCGTCACCGAGACAAACTGAACAAAGTTCTGAGGTCGACTTTGTAAAGATAAGGCTTCAGGTCTGTCTGCTGTTTACCTTTGCTCCTGCGCGCACTGCCCTTCTCTCCACATTTATGTGTTTGTTTGTTTGTCTATCTAATCTTTTGGGTTTTTATTTCTAATGAGGTCGACCAGTTGTCTATTTATTATTTTTTTACTACGCATCAAGCTGCGCTGCTTGTCTTTTCTCCTGTGTGCTCGCGCACTCTCGCCTTTTCCACTTATTTTTATTTTTGATTTATTTTTTATTTATTTTGTCAATTTAAAAAAAATACGCATCGTGCTGTGCTGTTTGTGTTTGCTTGAGTGCATTCGCGCGCTCTCGCTTTCTCCACTTTACAATTTTTTTGTTATTATTTATCTATTCCTGAGAGTTTATCTTATTTTTTATTTGTTTATTTAAATGAAGTCGACCAGTTTCCTCCCTTCATTCCATTATCCGTCACCGAGACAAACTGAACAAAGTTCTGAGGTCGACCTTGTAAAGATAAGGATTCAGGTCTGTCTGCTGTTTACCTTTGCTCCTGCGCGCACTGCCCTTCTCTCCACATTAATGTGTTTGTTTGTTTGTCTATCTAATCTTTTGGGTTTTTATTTCTAATGAGGTCGACCAGTTGTCTATTTATTATTTTTTTTACTACGCATCAAGCTGCGCTGCTTGTCTTTGCTCCTGTGTGCTCGCGCACTCTCGCCTTTTCCACTTATTGTTATTTTTGATTTATTTTTGATTTATTTTGTCAATATAAAAAAAATACGCATCGTGCTGTGCTGTTTGTGTTTGGTTGAGTGCATTCGCGCGCTCTCGCTTTCTCCAGTTTACAATTTTTTGTTATTATTTATCTATTCCTGAGAGTTTATCTTATTTTTTATTTGTTTATTTAAATGAAGTCGACCAGTTGCCTGCCCTTCCTTCCATTATCCGTCACCGAGAAAAACTGAACAAAGTTCTGAGGTCGACCTTGTAAAGATAAGTATTCAGGTCTGTCTGCTGTTTACATTTGCTCCTGCGCGCACTGCCCATCTCTGCACATTTATGTGTTTGTTTGTTTGTCTACCTAATCTTTTGGGTTTTTATTTCTAATGAGGTCGACCAGTTGTCTATTTATTATTTTTTTTACTACGCATCAAGCTGCGCTGCTTGTCTTTGCTCCTGTGTGCTCGCGCACTCTCGCCTTTTCCACTTATTTTTATTTTTGAATTATTTTTGATTTATTTTGTCAATTTAAAAAAAATACGCATCGTGCTGTGCTGTTTGTGTTTGCTTGAGTGCATTCGCGCGCTCTCGCTTTCTCCACTTTACAATTTTTTTGTAATTATTTATCTATTCCTGAGAGTTTATCTTATTTTATTTGTTTATTTAATTGAAGTCGACCAGTTGCCTGCCCTTCCTTCCATTATCCGTCACCGAGACAAACTGAACAAAGTTCTGAGGTCGACCTTGTAAAGATAAGGCTTCAGGTCTGTCTGCTGTTTACCTTTGCTCCTGCGCGCACTGCCCTTCTCTCCACATTTATGTGTTTGTTTGTTTGTCTATCTAATCTTTTGGGTTTTTATTTCTAATGAGGTCGACCAGTTGTCTATTTATTATTTTTTTACTACGCATCAAGCTGCGCTGCTTGTCTTTTCTCCTGTGTGCTCGCGCACTCTCGCCTTTTCCACTTATTTTTATTTTTGATTTATTTTTTATTTATTTTGTCAATTTAAAAAAAATACGCATCGTGCTGTGCTGTTTGTGTTTGCTTGAGTGCATTCGCGCGCTCTCGCTTTCTCCACTTTACAATTTTTTTGTTATTATTTATCTATTCCTGAGAGTTTATCTTATTTTTTATTTGTTTATTTAAATGAAGTCGACCAGTTGCCTGCCCTTCCTTCCATTATCCATCACCGAGACAAACTGAACGAAGTTCTGAGGTCGACCTTGTAAAGATAAGGATTCAGGTCTGTCTGCTGTTTACCTTTGCTCCTGCGCGCACTGCCCTTCTCTCCAAATTTATGTGTTTGTTTGTTTGTCTATCTAATCTTTTGGGTTTTTATTTCTAATGAGGTCGACCAGTTGTCTATTTATTATTTTTTTTACTACGCATCAAGCTGCGCTGCTTGTCTTTGCTCCTGTGTGCTCGCGCACTCTCGCCTTTTCCACTTATTTTTATTTTTGATTTATTTTTGATTTATTTTGTCAATATAAAAAAAATACGCATCGTGCTGTGCTGTTTGTGTTTGCTTGAGTGCATTCGCGCGCTCTCGCTTTCTCCACTTTACAATTTTTTTGTTATTATTTATCTATTCCTGAGAGTTTATCTTATTTTTTATTTGTTTATTTAAATGAAGTCGACCAGTTGCCTGCCCTTCCTTCCATTATCCGTCACCGAGACAAACTGAACAAAGTTCTGAGGTAGACCTTGTAAAGATAAGGATTCAGGTCTGTCTGCTGTTTACCTTTGCTCCTGCGCCCACTGCCCATCTCTCCACATTTATGTGTTTGTTTGTTTGTCTCTCTAATCTTTTGGGTTTTTATTTCTAATGAGGTCGACCAGTTGTCTATTTATTATTTTTTTTACTACGCATCAGGCTGCGCTGCTTGTCTTTGCTCCTGTGTGCTCGCGCACTCTCGCCTTTTCCACTTATTTTTATTTTTGATTTATTTTGTCAATTTAAAAAAAAAATACGCATCGTGCTGTGCTGTTTGTGTTTGCTTGAGTGCATTCGCGCGCTCTCGCTTTCTCCACTTTACAATTTTTTTGTTATTATTTATCTATTCCTGAGAGTTTATCTTATTTTTTATTGTTTATTTAAATGAAGTCGACCAGTTGCCTGCCCTTCCTTCCATTATCCGTCACCGAGACAAACTGAACAAAGTTCTGAGGTCGACCTTGTAAAGATAAGGATTCAGGTCTGTCTGCTGTTTACCTTTGCTCCTGCGCGCACTGCCCTTCTCTCCACATTTATGTGTTTGTTTGTTTGTCTATCTAATCTTTTGGGTTTTTATTTCTAATGAGGTCGACCAGTTGTCTATTTATTATTTTTTTTACTACGCATCAAGCTGCGCTGCTTGTCTTTGCTCCTGTGTGCTCGCGCACTCTCGCCTTTTCCACTTATTTTTATTTTTGATTTATTTTTGATTTATTTTGTCAAATTTAAAAAAAAATACGCATCGTGCTGTGCTGTTTGTGTTTGCTTGAGTGCATTCGCGTGCTCTCGCTTTCTCCACTTTACAATTTTTTTGTTATTATTTATCTATTCCTGAGAGTTTATCTTATTTTATATTTGTTTATTTAAATGAAGTCGACCAGTTGCCTGCCCTTCCTTCCATTATCCGTCACCGAGAGAAACTGAACAAATTTCTGAGGTCGACCTTGTAAAGATAAGGATTCAGGTCTGTCTGCTGTTTACCTTTGCTCCTGCGCGCACTGCCCTTCTCTCTACATTTATGTGTTTGTTTGTTTGTCTATCTAATCTTTTGGGTTTTTATTTCTAATGAGGTCGACCAGTTGTCTATTTATTATTTTTTTTACTACGCATCAAGCTGCGCTGCTTGTCTTTGCTCCTGTGTGCTCGCGCACTCTCGCCTTTTCCACTTATTTTTATTTTTGATTTATTTTTTATTTATTTTGTCAATTTAAAAAAAATACGCATCGTGCTGTGCTGTTTGTGTTTGCTTGAGTGCATTCGCGCGTTCTCGCTTTCTCCACTTTACAATTTTTTTGTTATTATTTATCTATTCCTGAGAGTTTATCTTATTTTTTATTTGTTTATTTAAATGAAGTCGACCAGTTGCCTGCCCTTCCTTCCATTATCCGTCACCGAGTCAAACTGAACAAAGTTCTGAGGTCGACCTTGTAAAGAAAAGGATTCAGGTCTGTCTGCTGTTTACCTTTGCTCCTGCGCGCACTGCCCTTCTCTCCACATTTATGTGTTTGTTTGTTTGTCTATCTAATCTTTTGGGTTTTTTATTTCTAATGAGGTCGACCAGTTGTCTATTTGTTATTTTTTTTACTATGCATCAAGCTGCGCTGCTTGTCTTTGCTCCTGTGTGCTCGCGCACTCTCGCCTTTTCCACTTATTTTTAATTTTGATTTATTTTGTCAATTTTAAAAAAAGTACGCATCGTGCTGTGCTGTTTGTGTTTGCTTGAGTGCATTCGCGAGCTCTCGCTTTCTCCACTTTACAATTTTTTTGTTATTATTTATCTATTCCTGAGAGTTTATCTTATTTTTTATTTGTTTATTTAAATGACGTCGACCAGTTGCCTGCCCTTCCTTCCATTATCCGTCACCGAGACAAACTGAACAAAGTTCTGAGGTCGACCTTGTAAAGATAAGGATTCAGGTCTGTCTGCTGTTTTCCTTTGCTCCTGCGCGCACTGCCCTTCTCTCCACATTTATGTGTTTGTTGGTTTGTCTATCTATTCTTTTGGGTTTTTATTTCTAATGAGGTCGACCAGTTGTCTATTTATTATTTTGTTTACTACGCATCAAGCTGCGCTGCTTTTCTTTGCTCCTGTGTGCTCGCGCACTCTCGCCTTTTCCACTTATTTTTATTTTTGATTTATTTTTGATTTATTTTGTCAATTTTTAAAAAAATACGCATCGTGCTGTGCTGTTTGTGTTTGCTTGAGTGCATTCGCGCGCTCTCCCTTTCTCCACTTTACAATTCTTTTGTTATTAATTATCTATTCATGAGAGTTTATCTTATTTTTATTTGTTTATTTAAATGAAGTCGACCAGTTGCCTGCCCTTCTTTCCATTGTCCGTCACCGAGACAAACTGAACAAAGTTCTGAGGTTGACCTTGTAAAGATAAGGATTCAGGTCTGTCTGCTGTTTACCTTTGCTCCTGCGCGCACTGCCCTTCTCTCCACATTTATGTGTTTGTTTGTTTGTCTATCTAATCTTTTGGGTTTTTATTTCTAATGAGGTCGACCAGTTGTCTATTTATTATTTTTTTTACTACGCATCAAGCTGCGCTGCTTGTCTTTGCTCCTGTGTGCTCGCGCACTCTCGCCTTTTCCACTTATTTTTATTTTTGATTTATTTTTGATTTACTTTGTCAATTTTTTAAAAAAATACGCATCGTGCTGTGCTGTTTGTGTTTGCTTGAGTGCATTCGCGTGCTCTCGCTTTCTCCACTTTACAATTTTTTTGTTATTATTTATCTATTCCTGAGAGTTTATCGTATTTTTATTTGTTTATTTAAATGAAGTCGACCAGTTGCCTGCCCTTCCTTCCATTATCCGTCACCGAGACAAACTGAACAAAGTTCTGAGGTCGACCTTGTAAAGATAAGGATTCAGGTCTGTCTGCTGTTTACCTTAGCTCCTGCCCCCACTGCCCTTCTCTCCACATTTATGTGTTTGTTTGTTTGTCTATCTAATCTTTTGGATTTTTATTTCTAATGAGGTCGACCAGTTGTCTATTTATTATTTTTTTTACTACGCATCAAGCTGCGCTGCTTGTCTTTGCTCCTGTGTGCTCGCGCACTCTCGCCTTTTCCACTTATTTTTATTTTTGATTTATTTTTGATTTATTTTGTCAATTTTAAAAAAAATACGCATCGTGCTGTGCTGTTTGTGTTTGCTTGTGTGCATTCGCGCGCTCTCGCTTTCTCCACTTTACAATTTTTTTGTTATTATTTATCTATTCCTGAGAGTTTATCTTATTTTTTATTTGTTTATTTAAATGAAGTCGACCAGTTGCCTGCCCTTCCTTCCATTATCCGTCACCGAGACAAACTCAACAAAGTTCTGAGGTCGACCTTGTAAAGATAAGGATTCAGGTCTGTCTGCTGTTTACCTTTGCTCCTGCGCGCACTGACCGTCTCTCCACATTTATGTGTTTGTTTGTTTGTCTATCTAATCTTTTGGGTTTTTATTTCTAATGAGGTCGACCAGTTGTCTATTTATTATTTTTTTTACTACGCATCAAGCTGCGCTGCTTGTCTTTGCTCCTGTGTGCTCGCGCACTCTCGCCTTTTCCACTTATTTTTATTTTTGATTTATTTTTGATTTATTTTGTCAATTTAAAAAAAATACGCATCGTGCTGTGCTGTTTGTGTTTGCTTGAGTGCATTCGCGCGCTCTCGTTTTCTCCACTTTACAATTTTTTTGTTATTATTTATCTATTCCTGAGAGTTTATCTTATTTTTTATTTGTTTATTTGAATGAAGTCGACCAGTTGCCTGCCCTTCTTTCCATTATCCGTCACCGAGACAAACTGAACAAAGTTCTGAGGTCGACCTTGTAAAGATAACGATTCAGGTCTGTCTGCTGTTTACCTTTGCTCCTGCGCGCACTGACCTTCTCTCCACATTTATGTGTTTGTTTGTTTGTCTATCTAATCTTTTGGGTTTTTAATTCTAATGAGGTCGACCAGTTGTCTATTTATTATTTTTTTTACTACGCATCAAGCTGCTCTGCTTGTCTTTGCTCCTGTGTGCTCGCGCACTCTCGCCTTTTCCACTTATTTTTATTTTTGATTTATTTTGTCAATTTAAAAAAAAATACGCATCGTGCTGTGCTGTTTGTGTTTGCTTGAGTGCATTCGCGCGCTCTCGCTTTCTCCACTTTACAATTTTTTTGTTATTATTTATCTATTCCTGAGAGTTTATCTTATTTTTATTTGTTTATTTAAATGAAGTCGACCAGTTGCCTGCCCTTCCTACCATTATCCGTCACCGAGACAAACTGAACAAAGTTCTGAGGTCGACCTTGTAAAGATAAGGATTCAGGTCTGTCTGCTGTTTACCTTTGCTCCTGCGCGCACTGCCCTTCTCTCCACATTTATGTGTTTGTTTGTTTGTCTATCTAATCTTTTGGGTTTTTATTTCTAATGAGGTCGACCAGTTGTCTATTTATTATTTTTTTTTACTACGCATCAAGCTGCGCTGCTTGTCTTTGCTCCTGTGTGCTCGCGCACTCTCGCCTTTTCCACTTATTGTTATTTTTGATTTATTTTTGATTTATTTTTTCAATATAAAAAAAATACGCATCGTGCTGTGCTGTTTGTGTTTGGTTGAGTGCATTCGCGCGCTCTCGCTTTCTCCAGTTTACAATTTTTTGTTATTATTTATCTATTCCTGAGAGTTTATCTTATTTTTTATTTGTTTATTTAAATGAAGTCGACCAGTTGCCTGCCCTTCCTTCCATTATCCGTCACCGAGAAAAACTGAACAAAGTTCTGAGGTCGACCTTGTAAAGAGAAGGATTCAGGTCTGTCTGTTGTTTACCTTTGCTCCTGCGCGCACTGCCCATCTCTGCACATTTATGTGTTTGTTTGTTTGTCTACCTAATCTTTTGGTTTTTATTTCTAATGAGGTCGACCAGTTGTCTATTTATTATTTTTTTTACTACGCATCAAGCTGCGCTGCTTGTCTTTGCTCCTGTGTGCTCGCGCACTCTCGCCTTTTCCACTTATTTTTATTTTTGAATTATTTTGATTTATTTTGTCAATTTAAAAAAAAATACGCATCGTGCTGTGCTGTTTGTGTTTGCTTGAGTGCATTCGCGCGCTCTCGCTTTCTCCACTTTACAATTTTTTTGTAATTATTTATCTATTCCTGAGAGTTTATCTTATTTTTATTTGTTTATTTAATTGAAGTCGACCAGTTGCCTGCCCTTCCTTCCATTATCCGTCACCGAGACAAACTGAACAAAGTTCTGAGGTCGACCTTGTAAAGATAAGGCTTCAGGTCTGTCTGCTGTTTACCTTTGCTCCTGCGCGCACTGCCCTTCTCTCCACATTTATGTGTTTGTTTGTTTGTCTATCTAATCTTTTGGGTTTTTATTTCTAATGAGGTCGACCAGTTGTCTATTTATTATTTTTTTTACTACGCATCAAGCTGCGCTGCTTGTCTTTTCTCCTGTGTGCTCGCGCACTCTCGCCTTTTCCACTTATTTTTATTTTTGATTTATTTTTTATTTATTTTGTCAATTTAAAAAAAATACGCATCGTGCTGTGCTGTTTGTGTTTGCTTGAGTGCATTCGCGCGCTCTCGCTTTCTCCACTTTACAATTTTTTTGTTATTATTTATCTATTCCTGAGAGTTTATCTTATTTTTTATTTGTTTATTTAAATGAAGTCGACCAGTTGCCTGCCCTTCCTTCCATTATCCGTCACCGAGACAAACTGAACGAAGTTCTGAGGTCGACCTTGTAAAGATAAGGATTCAGGTCTGTCTGCTGTTTACCTTTGCTCCTGCGCGCACTGCCCTTCTCTCCAAATTTATGTGTTTGTTTGTTTGTCTATCTAATCTTTTGGGTTTTTATTTCTAATGAGGTCGACCAGTTGTCTATTTATTATTTTTTTTACTACGCATCAAGCTGCGCTGCTTGTCTTTGCTCCTGTGTGCTCGCGCACTCTCGCCTTTTCCACTTATTTTTATTTTTGATTTATTTTTGATTTACTTTGTCAATTTTTAAAAAAATACGCATCGTGCTGTGCTGTTTGTGTTTGCTTGAGTGCATTCGCGCGCTCTCGCTTTCTCCACTTTACAATTTTTTTGTTATTATTTATCTATTCCTGAGAGTTTATCTTATTTTTATTTGTTTATTTAAAGGAAGTCGACCAGTTGCCTGCCCTTCCTTCCATTATCCGTCACCGAGACAAACTGAACAAAGTTCTGAGGTAGACCTTGTAAAGATAAGGATTCAGGTCTGTCTGCTGTTTACCTTTGCTCCTGCGCCCACTGCCCATCTCTCCACATTTATGTGTTTGTTTGTTTGTCTCTCTAATCTTTTGGGTTTTTATTTCTAATGAGGTCGACCAGTTGTCTATTTATTATTTTTTTTACTACGCATCAAGCTGCGCTGCTTGTCTTTGCTCCTGTGTGCTCGCGCACTCTCGCCTTTTCCACTTATTTTTATTTTTGATTTATTTTGTCAATTTAAAAAAAAATACGCATCGTGCTGTGCTGTTTGTGTTTGCTTGAGTGCATTCGCGCGCTCTCGCTTTCTCCACTTTACAATTTTTTTGTTATTATTTATCTATTCCTGAGAGTTTATCTTATTTTTTATTTGTTTATTTAAATGAAGTCGACCAGTTGCCTGCCCTTCCTTCCATTATCCGTCACCGAGACAAACTGAACAAAGTTCTGAGGTCGACCTTGTAAAGATAAGGATTCAGGTCTGTCTGCTGTTTACCTTTGCTCCTGCGCGCACTGCCCTTCTCTCCACATTTATGTGTTTGTTTGTTTGTCTATCTAATCTTTTGGGTTTTTATTTCTAATGAGGTCGACCAGTTGTCTATTTATTATTTTTTTTACTACGCATCAAGCTGCGCTGCTTGTCTTTGCTCCTGTGTGCTCGCGCACTCTCGCCTTTTCCACTTATTTTTATTTTTGATTTATTTTTGATTTATTTTGTCAAATTTAAAAAAAAAATACGCATCGTGCTGTGCTGTTTGTGTTTGCTTGAGTGCATTCGCGTGCTCTCGCTTTCTCCACTTTACAATTTTTTTGTTATTATTTATCTATTCCTGAGAGTTTATCTTATTTTATATTTGTTTATTTAAATGAAGTCGACCAGTTGCCTGCCCTTCCTTCCATTATCCGTCACCGAGAGAAACTGAACAAATTTCTGAGGTCGACCTTGTAAAGATAAGGATTCAGGTCTGTCTGCTGTTTACCTTTGCTCCTGCGCGCACTGCCCTTCTCTCTACATTTATGTGTTTGTTTGTTTGTCTATCTAATCTTTTGGGTTTTTATTTCTAATGAGGTCGACCAGTTGTCTATTTATTATTTTTTTACTACGCATCAAGCTGCGCTGCTTGTCTTTGCTCCTGTGTGCTCGCGCACTCTCGCCTTTTCCACTTATTTTTATTTTTGATTTATTTTTTATTTATTTTGTCAATTTAAAAAAAAATACGCATCGTGCTGTGCTGTTTGTGTTTGCTTGAGTGCATTCGCGCGTTCTCGCTTTCTCCACTTTACAATTTTTTTGTTATTATTTATCTATTCCTGAGAGTTTATCTTATTTTTTATTTGTTTATTTAAATGAAGTCGACCAGTTGCCTGCCCTTCCTTCCATTATCCGTCACCGAGACAAACTGAACAAAGTTCTGAGGTCGACCTTGTAAAGAAAAGGATTCAGGTCTGTCTGCTGTTTACCTTTGCTCCTGCGCGCACTGCCCTTCTCTCCACATTTATGTGTTTGTTTGTTTGTCTATCTAATCTTTTGGGTTTTTATTTCTAATGAGGTCGACCAGTTGTCTATTTGTTATTTTTTTTACTATGCATCAAGCTGCGCTGCTTGTCTTTGCTCCTGTGTGCTCGCGCACTCTCGCCTTTTCCACTTATTTTTAATTTTGATTTATTTTGTCAATTTTAAAAAAAAGTACGCATCGTGCTGTGCTGTTTGTGTTTGCTTGAGTGCATTCGCGCGCTCTCGCTTTCTCCACTTTACAATTTTTTTGTTATTATTTATCTATTCCTGAGAGTTTATCTTATTTTTTATTTGTTTATTTAAATGACGTCGACCAGTTGCCTGCCCTTCCTTCCATTATCCGTCACCGAGACAAACTGAACAAAGTTCTGAGGTCGACCTTGTAAAGATAAGGATTCAGGTCTGTCTGCTGTTTACCTTTGCTCCTGCGCGCACTGCCCTTCTCTCCACATTTATGTGTTTGTTTGTTTGTCTATCTATTCTTTTGGGTTTTTATTTCTAATGAGGTCGACCAGTTGTCTATTTATTATTTTGTTTACTACGCATCAAGCTGCGCTGCTTTTCTTTGCTCCTGTGTGCTCGCGCACTCTCGCCTTTTCCACTTATTTTTATTTTGATTTATTTTTTATTTATTTTGTCAATTTTAAAAAAAATACGCATCGTGCTGTGCTGTTTGTGTTTGCTTGAGTGCATTCGCGCGCTCTCCCTTTCTCCACTTTACAATTCTTTTGTTATTAATTATCTATTCATGAGAGTTTATCTTATTTTTATTTGTTTATTTAAATGAAGTCGACCAGTTGCCTGCCCTTCTTTCCATTGTCCGTCACCGAGACAAACTGAACAAAGTTCTGAGGTCGACCTTGTAAAGATAAGGATTCAGGTCTGTCTGCTGTTTACCTTTGCTCCTGCGCGCACTGCCCTTCTCTCCACATTTATGTGTTTGTTTGTTTGTCTATCTAATCTTTTGGGTTTTTATTTCTAATGAGGTCGACCAGTTGTCTATTTATTATTTTTTTTACTACGCATCAAGCTGCGCTGCTTGTCTTTGCTCCTGTGTGCTCGCGCACTCTCGCCTTTTCCACTTATTTTTATTTTTGATTTATTTTTGATTTACTTTGTCATTTTTTAAAAAAATACGCATCGTGCTGTGCTGTTTGTGTTTGCTTGAGTGCATTCGCGTGCTCTCGCTTTCTCCACTTTACAATTTTTTTGTTATTATTTATCTATTCCTGAGAGTTTATCGTATTTTTATTTGTTTATTTAAATGAAGTCGACCAGTTGCCTGCCCTTCCTTCCATTATCCGTCACCGAGACAAACTGAACAAAGTTCTGAGGTCGACCTTGTAAAGATAAGGATTCAGGTCTGTCTGCTGTTTACCTTAGCTCCTGCCCCCACTGCCCTTCTCTCCACATTTATGTGTTTGTTTGTTTGTCTATCTAATCTTTTGGGTTTTTATTTCTAATGAGGTCGACCAGTTGTCTATTTATTATTTTTTTTACTACGCATCAAGCTGCGCTGCTGTCTTTGCTCCTGTGTGCTCGCGCACTCTCGCCTTTTCCACTTATTTTTATTTTTGATTTATTTTTGATTTATTTTGTCAATTTTAAAAAAAAATACGCATCGTGCTGTGCTGTTTGTGTTTGCTTGTGTGCATTCGCGCGCTCTCGCTTTCTCCACTTTACAATTTTTTTTGTTATTATTTATCTATTCCTGAGAGTTTATCTTATTTTTTATTTGTTTATTTAAATGAAGTCGACCAGTTGCCTGCCCTTCCTTCCATTATCCGTCACCGAGACAAACTCAACAAAGTTCTGAGGTCGACCTTGTAAAGATAAGGATTCAGGTCTGTCTGCTGTTTACCTTTGCTCCTGCGCGCACTGACCGTCTCTCCACATTTATGTGTTTGTTTGTTTGTCTATCTAATCTTTTGGGTTTTTATTTCTAATGAGGTCGACCAGTTGTCTATTTATTATTTTTTTTACTACGCATCAAGCTGCGCTGCTTGTCTTTGCTCCTGTGTGCTCGCGCACTCTCGCCTTTTCCACTTATTTTTATTTTTGATTTATTTTTGATTTATTTTGTCAATTTAAAAAATACGCATCGTGCTGTGCTGTTTGTGTTTGCTTGAGTGCATTCGCGCGCTCTCGTTTTCTCCACTTTACAATTTTTTTGTTATTATTTATCTATTCCTGAGAGTTTATCTTATTTTTTATTTGTTTATTTGAATGAAGTCGACCAGTTGCCTGCCCTTCTTTCCATTATCCGTCACCGAGACAAACTGAACAAAGTTCTGAGGTCGACCTTGTAAAGATAACGATTCAGGTCTGTCTGCTGTTTACCTTTGCTCCTGCGCGCACTGACCTTCTCTCCACATTTATGTGTTTGTTTGTTTGTCTATCTAATCTTTTGGGTTTTTAATTCTAATGAGGTCGACCAGTTGTCTATTTATTATTTTTTTTACTACGCATCAAGCTGCTCTGCTTGTCTTTGCTCCTGTGTGCACGCGCACTCTCGCCTTTTCCACTTATTTTTATTTTTGATTTATTTTGTCAATTTTAAAAAAAATACGCATCGTGCTGTGCTGTTTGTGTTTGCTTGAGTGCATTCGCGCGCTCTCGCTTTCTCCACTTTACAATTTTTTTGTTATTATTTATCTATTCCTGAGAGTTTATCTTATTTTTTATTTGTTTATTTAAATGAAGTCGACCAGTTGCCTGCCCTTCCTACCATTATCCGTCACCGAGACAAACTGAACAAAGTTCTGAGGTCGACCCTGTAAAGATAAGGATTCAGGTCTGTCTGCTGTTTACCTTTGCTCCTGCGCGCACTGCCCTTCTCTCCACATTTATGTGTTTGTTTGTTTGTCTATCTAATCTTTTGGGTTTTTATTTCTAATGAGGTCGACCAGTTGTCTATTTATTATTTTTTTTACTACGCATCAAGCTGCGCTGCTTGTCTTTGCTCCTGTGTGCTCGCGCACTCTCGCCTTTTCCACTAATTTTTATTTTTGATTTATTTTTGATTTATTTTGTCAATTTTAAAAAAAGTACGCATCGTGCTGTGCTGTTTGTGTTTGCTTGAGTGCATTCGCGCGCTCTCGCATTCTCCACTTTACAATTTTTTTTGTTATTATTTATCTATTCCTGAGAGTTTATCTTATTTTTTATTTGTTTATTTAAATGACGTCGACCAGTTGCCTGCCCTTCCTTCCATTATCCGTCACCGAGACAAACGGAACAAAGTTCTGAGGTCGACCTTGTAAAGATAAGGATTCAGGTCTGTCTGCTGTTTACCTTTGCTCCTGCGCGCACTGCCCTTCTCTCCACATTTATGTGTTTGTTTGTTTGTCTATCTATTCTTTTGGGTTTTTATATCTAATGAGGTCGACCAGTTGTCTATTTATTATTTTGTTTACTACGCATCAAGCTGCGCTGCTTTTCTTTGCTCCTGTGTGCTCGCGCACTCTCGCCTTTTCCACTTATTTTTATTTTTGATTTATTTTTGATTTATTTTGTCAATTTTTAAAAAAAATACGCATCGTGCTGTGCTGTTTGTGTTTGCTTGAGTGCATTCGCGCCCTCTCCCTTTCTCCACTTTACAATTCTTTTGTTATTATTTATCTATTCCTGAGAGTTTATCTTATTTTTATTTGTTTATTTAAATGAAGTCGACCAGTTGCCTGCCCTTCTTTCCATTATCCGTCACCGAGACAAACTGAACAACGTTCTGAGGTCGACCTTGTAAAGATAAGGATTCAGGTCTGTCTGCTGTTTACCTTTGCTCCTGCCCGCACTGCCCTTCTCTCCACATTTATGTGTTTGTTTGTTTGTCTATCTAATCTTTTGGGTTTTTATTTCTAATGAGGTCGACCAGTTGTCTATTTATTATTTTTTTTACTACGCATCAAGCTGCGCTGCTTGTCTTTGCTCCTGTGTGCTCGCGCACTCTCGCCTTTTCCACTTATTTTTATTTTTGATTTATTTTTGATTTATTTTGTCAATTTTTAAAAAAAATACGCATCGTGCTGTGCTGTTTGTGTTTGCTTGAGTGCATTCGCGTGCTCTCGCTTTCTCCACTTTACAATTTTTTTGTTATTATTTATCTATTCCTGAGAGTTTATCTTATTTTTATTTGTTTATTTAAATGAAGTCGACCAGTTGCCTGCCCTTCCTTCCATTATCCGTCACCGAGACAAACTCAACAAAGTTCTGAGGTCGACCTTGTAAAGATAAGGATTCAGGTCTGTCTGCTGTTTACCTTTGCTCCTGCCCCCACTGCCCTTCTCTCCACATTTATGTGTTTGTTTGTTTGTCTATCTAATCTTTTGGGTTTTTATTTCTAATGAGGTCGACCAGTTGTCTATTTATTATTTTTTTTACTACGTATCCAGCTGCGCTGCTTGTCTTTGCTCCTGTGTGCTCGCGCACTCTCGCCTTTTCCACTTATTTTTATTTTTGATTTATTTTGTCAATTTTAAAAAAAAGTACGCACCGTGCTGTGCTGTTTGTGTTTGCTTGAGTGCATTCGCGCGCTCTCGCTTTCTCCACTTTACAATTTTTTTTGTTATTATTTATCTATTCCTGAGAGTTTATCTTATTTTTTATTTGTTTATTTAAATGAAGTTGACCAGTTGTCTGCCCTTCCTTCCATTATCCGTAACCGAGACAAACTGAACAAAGTTCTGAGGTCGACCTTGTAAAGATAAGGATTCAGGTCTGTCTGCTGTTTACCTTTGCTCCTGGGTGCACTGCCCTTCTCTCCACATTTATGTGTTTGTTTGTTTGTCTATCTAATCTTTTGGGTTTTTATTTCTAATGAGGTCGACCAGTTGTCTATTTATTATTTTTTTTACTACGCATCATGCTGCGCTGCTTGTCTTTGCTCCTGTGTGCTCGCGCACTCTCGCCTTTTATACTTATTTTTATTTTTGATTTATTTTTGATTTATTTTGTCAATTTAAAAAAAATACGCATCGTGCTGTGCTGTTTGTGTTTGCTTGAGTGCATTCGCGCGCTCTCGCTTTCTCCACTTTACAATTTTTTGTTATTATTTATCTATTCCTGAGAGTTTATCTTATTTTTTATTTGTTTATTTAAATGAAGTCGACCAGTTGCCTGCCCTTCCTTCCATTATCCTTCACCGAGACAAACTGAACAAATTTCTGAGGTCGACCTTGTAAAGATAAGGATTCAGGTCTGTCTGCTGTTTACCTTTGCTCCTGCGCGCACTGCCCTTCTCTCCACATTTATGTGTTTGTTTGTTTGTCTATCTAATCTTTTGGGTTTTTATTTCTAATGAGGTCGACCAGTTGTCTATTTATTATTTTTTTTACTACGCATCAAGCTGCGCTGCTTGTCTTTGCTCCTGTGTGCTCGCGCACTCTCGCCTTTTCCACTTATTTTTATTTTTGATTTATTTTTGATTTATTTTGTCAATTTAAAAAAAATACGCATCGTGCTGTGCTGTTTGTGTTTGCTTGAGTGCATTCGCGCGCTCTCGCTTTCTCCACTTTACAATTTTTTTGTTATTATTTATCTATTCCTGAGAGTTTATCTTATTTTTTATTTGTTTATTTAAATGAAGTCGACCAGTTGCCTGCCCTTCCTTCCATTATCCGTCACCGAGACAAACTGAACAAAGTTCTGAGGTCGACCTTGTAAAGATAAGGATTCAGGTCTGTCTGCTGTTTACCTTTGCTCCTGCGCGCACTGCCCTTCTCTCCACATTTATGTGTTTGTTTGTTTGTCTATCTAATCTTTTGGGTTTTTATTTCTAATGAGGTCGACCAGTTGTCTATTTATTATTTTTTTTACTACGCATCAAGCTGCGCTGCTTGTCTTTGCTCCTGTGTGCTCGCGCACTCTCTCCTTTTCCACTTATTTTTATTTTTGATTTATTTTTGATTTATTTTGTCAATTTAAAAAAAATATGCATCGTGCTGTGCTGTTTGTGTTTGCTTGAGTGCATTCGCGCGCTCTCGCTTTCTCCACTTTACAATTTTTTTGTTATTATTTATCTATTCCTGAGAGTTTATCTTATTTTTTATTTGTTTATTTAAATGAAGTCGACCAGTTGCCTACCCTTCCTTCCATTATCCGTCACCGAGACAAACTGAACAAAGTTCTGAGGTCGACCTTGTAAAGAGAAGGATTCAGGTCTGTCTGCTGTTTACCTTTGCTCATGCGCGCACTGCCCTTCTCTCCACATT
Source organism: Perognathus longimembris pacificus (assembly GCF_023159225.1). Lineage (NCBI taxonomy): Eukaryota > Metazoa > Chordata > Mammalia > Rodentia > Heteromyidae > Perognathus > Perognathus longimembris. The sequence goes on along the minus strand of NW_025957976.1, from coordinate 3,885 downwards.
TATGTGTTTGTTTGTTTGTCTATCTAATCTTTTGGGTTTTTATTTCTAATGAGGTCGACCAGTTGTCTATTTATTATTTTTTTTACTACGCATCAAGCTGCGCTGCTTGTCTTTGCTCCTGTGTGCTCGCGCACTCTCGCCTTTTCCACTTATTTATATTTTTGATTTATTTTTGATTTATTTTGTCAATTTAAAAAAAAAATACGCATCGTGCTGTGCTGTTTGTGTTTGTTTGAGTGCATTCGCGCGCTCTCGCTTTCTCCACTTTACAATTTTTTTGTTATTATTTATCTATTCCTGAGAGTTTACCTTATTTTTATTTGTTTATTTAAATGAAGTCGACCAGTTGCCTGCCCTTCCTTCCATTATCCGTCACCGAGACAAACTGAACAAAGTTCTGAGGTGGACCTTGTAAAGATAAGGATTCAGGTCTGTCTGCTGCTTACCTTTGCTCCTGCGCGCACTGCCCTTCTCTCCACATTTATGTGTTTGTTTCTTTGTCTATCTAATCTTTTGGGTTTTTATTTCTAATGAGGTCGACCAGTTGTCTATTTATTATTTTTTTTAACTACGCATCAAGCTGCGCTGCTTGTCTTTGCTCCTGTGTGCTCCGCACTCTCGCCTTTTCCACTTATTTTATTTTTGATTTATTTTTGATTTATTTTGTCAATTTAAAAAAAAATACGCATCGTGCTGTGCTGTTTGTGTTTGCTTGAGTGCATTTGCGCGCTCTCGATTTCTCCACTTTACAAGTTTTTTGTTATTATTTATCTATTCCTGAGATTTTATCTTATTTTTTATTTGTTTATTTAAATGAAGTCGACCAGTTGCCTGCCCTTCCTTCCATTATCCGTCACCGAGACAAACTGAACAAAGTTCTGAGTTCGACCTTGTAAAGGTAAGGATTCAGGTCTGTCTGCTGTTTACCTTTGCTCCTGCGCGCACTGCCCTTCTCACCACATTTATGTGTTTGTTTGTTTGTCTATCTAATCTTTTGGGTTTTTATTTCTAATGAGGTCGACCAGTTGTCTATTTATTATTTTTTTTACTACGCATCAAGCTGCGCTGCTTGTCTTTGCTCCTGTGTGCTCGCGCACTCTCGCCTTTTCCACTCATTTTATTTTTGATTTATTTTGTCAATTAAAAAAAAAATACGCATCGTCCTGTGCTGTTTGTGTTGGCTTGAGTGCATTCGCGCGCTCTCGCTTTCTCCACTTTACAATTTTTTGTTATTATTTATCTATTCCTGAGAGTTTATCTTATTTTTTATTTGTTTATTTAAATGAAGTCGACCAGTTGCCTGCCCTTCCTTCCATTATCCGTAACCGAGACAAACTGAACAAAGTTCTGAGGTCGCCCTTGTAAAGATAAGGATTCAGGTCTGTCTGCTGTTTACCTTTGCTCCTGCGCGCACTGCCCTTCTCTTCACATTTATGTGTTTGTCTGTTTGTCTATCTAATCTTTTGGGTTTTAATTTCTAATGAGGTCGACCAGTTGTCTATTTATTATTTTTTTTACTACGCATCAAGCTGCGCTGCTTGTCTTTGCTCCTGTGTGCTCGCGCACTCTCGCCTTTTCACTTATTTTTATTTTTGATTTATTTTGTCAATTTAAAAAAAAATACGCATCGTACTGTGCTGTTTGTGTTTGCTTGAGTGCATTCGCGCGCTCTCGCTTTCTCCACTTTACAATTTTTTTGTTATTATTTATCTATTCCTGAGAGTTTATCTTATTTTTTATTTGTTTATTTAAATGAAGTCGACCAGTTGCCTGCCCTTCCTTCCATTATCCGTCACCGAGACAAACTGAACAAAGTTCTGAGGTCGACCTTGTAAAGATAAGGATTCAGGTCTGTCTGCTGTTTACCTTTGCTCATGCGCGCACTGCCCTTCTCTCCACATTTATGTGTTTGTTTGTTTGTCTATCTAATCTTTTGGGTTTTTATTTCTAATGAGGTCGACCAGTTGTCTATTTATTATTTTTTTACTACGCATCAAGCTGCGCTGCTTGTCTTTGCTCCTGTGTGCTCGCGCACTCTCGCCTTTTCCACTTATTTTTATTTTTGATTTATTTTTGATTTATTTTGTCAATTTAAAAAAAATACGCATCGTGCTGTGCTGTTTGTGTTTGCTTGAGTGCATTCGCGCGCTCTCGCTTTCTCCACTTTACAATTTTTTTGTTATTATTTATCTATTCCTGAGAGTTTACCTTATTTTTTATTTGTTTATTTAAATGAAGTAGACCAGTTGCCTGCCCTTCCTTCCATTATCCGTCACCGAGACAAACTGAACAAAGTTCTGAGGTGGACCTTGTAAAGATAAGGATTCAGGTCTGTCTGCTGCTTACCTTTGCTCCTGCGCGCACTGCCCTTCTCTCCACATTTATGTGTTTGTTTCTTTGTCTATCTAATCTTTTGGGTTTTTATTTCTAATGAGGTCGACCAGTTGTCTATTTATTATTTTTTTTAACTACGCATCAAGCTGCGCTGCTTGTCTTTGCTCCTGTGTGCTCCCGCACTCTCCGCCTTTTCCACTTATTTTTATTTTTGATTTATTTTTGATTTATTTTGTCATTTAAAAAAAATACGCATCGTGCTGTGCTGTTTGTGTTTGCTTGAGTGCATTTGCGCGCTCTCGCTTTCCTCCACTTTACAATTTTTTTGTTATTATTTATCTATTCCTGAGATTTTATCTTATTTTTTATTTGTTTATTTAAATGAAGTCGACCAGTTGCCTGCCCTTCCTTCCATTATCCGTCACCGAGACAAACTGAACAAAGTTCTGAGTTCGACCTTGTAAAGATAAGGATTCAGGTCTGTCTGCTGTTTACCTTTGCTCCTGCGCGCACCTGCCCTTCTCACCACATTTATGTGTTTGTTTGTTTGTCTATCTAATCTTTTGGGTTTTTATTTCTAATGAGGTCGACCAGTTGTCTATTTATTATTTTTTTTTACTACGCATCAAGCTGCGCTGCTTGTCTTTGCTCCTGTGTGCTCGCGCACTCTCTCCTTTTCCACTCATTTTTATTTTTGATTTATTTTGTCAATTTAAAAAAAAAATACGCATCGTCCTGTGCTGTTTGTGTTGGCTTGAGTGCATTCGCGCGCTCTCGCTTTCTCCACTTTACAATTTTTTTGTTATTATTTATCTATTCATGAGAGTTTTATCTTATTTTTTATTTGTTTATTTAAATGAAGTCGACCAGTTGCCTGCCCTTCCTTCCATTATCCGTAACCGAGACAAACTGAACAAAGTTCTGAGGTCGCCCTTGTAAAGATAAGGATTCAGGTCTGTCTGCTGTTTACCTTTGCTCCTGCGCGCACTGCCCTGCTCTTCACATTATGTGTTTGTTTGTTTGTCTATCTAATCTTTTGGGTTTTAATTTCTAATGAGGTCGACCAGTTGTCTATTTATTATTTTTTTTACTACGCATCAAGCTGTGCTGCTTGTCTTTGCTCCTGTGTGCTCGCGCACTCTCGCCTTTTCCACTTATTTTTATTTTGATTTATTTTGTCAATTTAAAAAAAAATACGCATCGTACTGTGCTGTTTGTGTTTGCTTGAGTGCATTCGCGCGCTCTCGCTTTCTCCACTTTACAATTTTTTTGTTATTATTTATCTATTCCTGAGAGTTTATCTTATTTTTTATTTGTTTATTTAAATGAAGTCGACCAGTAGCCCGCCCTTCCTTCCATTATCTGTCACCGAGACAAACTGAACAAAGTTCTGAGGTCGACCTTGTAAATATAAGGATTCAGGTCTGTCTGCTGTTTACCATTGCTCCTGCGCGCACTGCCCTTCTCTCCACATTTATGTGTTTGTTTGTTTGTCTATCTAATCTTTTGGGTTTTTATTTCTAATGAGGTCGACCAGTTGTCTATTTATTA
>NW_025957975.1:0-34768 GCF_023159225.1 Perognathus longimembris pacificus | reverse complement strand
ACCACAAATCAGATTCTTCTGAGGAGTTCCCAGTACATTATCCTTTCCCCTGTGTAATTACCTTAACAAGCTCCAGCTGTTTTTATTCTCAGAAGGTTTACTCCCTGATATACAGCTGCCTATCCCCTTCGTAAGTGCAGGTCCTAAATGAGCTTTTTTCTCTGTTCCCTCACCACAATCCAGATTCTTTTGGGGCGTTACCAGTACAGTAACCATACCAGGAAGTACTTAATTTATTACGCTACTGCTTTTCTTAAACTCAGTGGAGATATTTACTGACAAACAGCTACATACGCAGCATGTTCATGTCGTTCCTAAATGAGCTTTTATCTCTCTCCCCTCACCACAAATCAGATTCTTCTGAGGAGTTCCCAGTACATTATCCTTTCCCCTGTGTAATTACCTTAAAAAGCTCCAGCTGTTTTTATTCTCAGAAGGTTTACTCCCTGAAATACAGCTGGCTACCGCCTTCGTAAGTGCAGGTCCTCAATGAGCTTTTTCCTCTGTTCCCTCACCACAATCCAGATTCTTTTGGGGAGTTACCAGTACAGTAACCATACCGGGAAGTACTTAATTTATTAAGCTACTGCTTTTCTTAATCTCATTGGAGATATTTACTGATAAACAGCTACCTACACAGCATGTTCATGTCTTTCCTAAATGAGGCTTTATCTCTCTCCCTCACCACAAATCAGATTCTTCTGAGGAGTTCCCAGTACATTATCCTTTCCCCTGTGTAATTACCTTAACAAGCTCCAGCTTTTTTTATTCTCAGAAGGTTTACTCGCTGATATACTGCTGCCTAACCCCTTCGTAATTGCAGGTCCTAAATGAGCTTTTTTCTCTGTTCCCTCACCACAATCCAGATTCTTTTGGGGAGTTACCAGTACAGTATCCATACCAGGAAGTACTTAATATATTAAGCTACTGCTTTTCTTAATCTCAGTGGAGATATTTACTGATAAACAGCTATGTATGCAGCATGTACATGACGTTCTTAATAAGCTTTTATCTCTCTCCCCTCACCACAAATTAGATTCTTCTGAGGAGTTCCCAGTACATTATCCTTTCCCCTGTGTAATTACCTTAACAAGTTCCAGCTGTTTTTATTCTCAGAAGGTTTACTCCCTGATAAATAGCTGCCTAACCCCTTCGTCAGTGCTGGTCCTAAATTAGCTTTTTTCTCTGTTCCCTCACCACAATCCAGATTCTTTTGGGGAGTTACCAGTACAGTAACCATACCAGGAAGTACTTAATTTATTAAGCTACTGCTTTTCTTAATCTCAGTGTAGATATTTACTAATAAACAGCTACCTACATAACATGTTCATGTCGTTCCTAAATGAGATTTTATCTCTCTCCCCTCACCACAAATCAGATTCTTCTGAGGTGTTCCCAGTACATTATCCTTTCCCCTGTGTAATTACCTTAACAAGCTCTAGCTGTTTTTATTCTCAGAAGGTTTACTCCCTGATATACAGCTGCCTACCCCTTTCGTAAGTGCAGGTCCTAAATGATCTTTTTTCTCTGTTCCCTCACCACAATACAGATTGTTTTGGGGAGTTACCAGTACAGTAACCATACCCGGAATTACTTAATTTATTAAGCTACTGCTTTTCTTAATCTCAGTGGAGATATTTACTGATAAACAACTACGTACGCAGCATGTTCATGTCGTTCCTAAATGAGCTTTTATCTCTCTCCCCTCACCACAAATCAGATTCTTCTGAGGAGTTCCCAGTACATTATCCTTTCCCCTGTGTAATTACCTTAACAACTCCAGCTGTTTTTATTCCCAGAAGGGATACTCCCTGATATACAGCTGCCTACCCCCTTCGTAAGTGCAGGTCCTAAATGAGCTTTTTTCTCTGTTCCCTCACCACAATCCAGATTCTTCTGGGGTGTTACCAGTACAGTAACCATACCAGGAAGTACTTAATTTATTAAGCTACTGCTTTTCTTAATCTCAGTGGAGATATTTACTGAGAAACAGCTACGTACGCAGCATGTTCATGTCTTTCCTAATGAGCTTTTATCTCTCTCCCCTCACCACAAATCAGATTCTTCTGAGGAGTTCCCAGTACATTAACCTTTCCCCTGTGTAATTACCTTAACAAGCTCCAGCTGTTTTTATTCAAAGAAGGTTTACTCACTGATATACAGCTGCCTAACCCCTTCGTAGTGCAGGTCCTAAATGAGCTTTTTTCTCTGTTCCCTCACCACAATCCAGATTCTTTTGGGGAGTTACCAGTACAGTATCCGGACCAGGAACTACTTAATTTATTAAGCTACTGCTCTTCTTAATCTCAGTGGAGATATTTACTGATAAACAGCTACCTACGCAGCATGTTAATGTCGTTCCTAAAGAGCTTTTATCTCTGTCCCCTCACCACAAATCAGATTCTTCTGAGGAGTTCCCGGTACATTATCCTTTCCCCTGTGTAATTACCTTAACAAGCTCCAGCTGTTTTTATTCTCAGAAGGTTACTCCCTGATATACAGCTGCCTACCCCCTTCGTAAGTGCAGGTCCTAAATGAGCTTTTTTCTCTGTTCCCTCACCACAATCCAGATTCTTTTGGGGAGTTACCAGTACAGTAACCATACCCGGAATTACTTAATTTATTAAGCTACTGCTTTTCTTAATCTCAGTGGAGATATTTACTGATAAACAACTACGTACGCAGCATGTTCATGTCGTTCCTAAATGAGCTTTTATCTCTCTCCCCTCACCACAAATCAGATTCTTCTGAGGAGTTCCCAGTACATTATCCTTTCCCCTGTGTAATTACCTTAACAACTCCAGCTGTTTTTATTCCCAGAAGGGATACTCCCTGATATACAGCTGCCTACCCCCTTCGTAAGTGCAGGTCCTAAATGAGCTTTTTTCTCTGTTCCCTCACCACAATCCAGATTCTTCTGGGGTGTTACCAGTACAGTAACCATACCAGGAAGTACTTAATTTATTAAGCTACTGCTTTTCTTAATCTCAGTGGAGATATTTACTGAGAAACAGCTACGTACGCAGCATGTTCATGTCTTTCCTAAATGAGCTTTTATCTCTCTCCCCTCACCACAAATCAGATTCTTCTGAGGAGTTCCCAGTACATTAACCTTTCCCCTGTGTAATTACCTTAACAAGCTCCAGCTGTTTTTATTCAAAGAAGGTTTACTCACTGATATACAGCTGCCTAACCCCTTCGTAAGTGCAGGTCCTAAATGAGCTTTTTTCTCTGTTCCCTCACCACAATCCAGATTCTTTTGGGGAGTTACCAGTACAGTATCCGGACCAGGAACTACTTAATTTATTAAGCTACTGCTCTTCTTAATCTCAGTGGAGATATTTACTGATAAACAGCTACCTACGCAGCATGTTAATGTCGTTCCTAAATGAGCTTTTATCTCTGTCCCCTCACCACAAATCAGATTCTTCTGAGGAGTTCCCGGTACATTATCCTTTCCCCTGTGTAATTACCTTAACAAGCTCCAGCTGTTTTTATTCTCAGAAGGTTTACTCCCTGATATACAGCTGCCTACCCCCTTCGTAAGTGCAGGTCCTAAATGAGCTTTTTTCTCTGTTCCCTCACCACAATCCAGATTCTTTTGGGGAGTTACCAGTACAGTAACCATACCAGGAAGTACTTAATTTATTAAGTTACTGCTTTTCTTAATCTCAGTGGAGATATTTACTGATAAACAGCTACCTACGCAGCATGTTCATGTCGTTCCTAGATGAGCTTTTATCTCTTTCCCCTCACAACAAATCAGTTTCTTCTGAGGAGTTCCCAGTACATTATCCTTTCCCCTGTGTAATTACCTTAACAAGCTCCAGCTGTTTTTATTCTCAGAAAGTTTACTCCGTGATATACAGCTGCCTACCACCTTCGTAAGTGCAGGTCCTAAATGAGCTTTTTTCTCTGTTCCCTCACCAAAATCCAGATTCTTTTGGGGAGTTACCAGTACAGTAACCATACCAGGAAGTACTGAATTTATTAAGCTACTGCTTTTCTTAATCTCAGTGGAGATATTTACTGATAAACAGCTACCTACGCAGCATGTTCATGTCGTTCCCAAATGAGCTTTTATCTCTCTCCCCTCACCACAAATCAGATTCTTCTGAGGAGTTCCCAGTACATTATCCTTTCCCCTGTGTAATTACCTTAACAAGCTCCAGCTGTTTTTATTCTCAGAAGGTTTACTCCCTGATATACAGCTGCCTACCCCGTTCGTAAGTGCAGGTCCTAATTGAGCTTTTTTCTCTGTTCCCTCACCACAATCCAGATTCTTTTGGGGAGTTACCAGTACAGTAACCATACCAGGAAGTACTTAATTTATTAAGCTACTGCTTTTCGTAATCTCAGTGGACATATTTACTGATAAACAGCTACCTACGCAGCATGTTCATGTCGTTCCTAAATGAGCTTTTATCTCTCTCCCCTCACCACAAATCAGATTCTTCTGAGGAGTTCCCGGTACATTATCCTTTCCCCTGTGTAATTACCTTAACAAGCTCCAGCTCTTTTTATTCTCAGAAGGTTTACTCCCTGATATACAGCTGCCTACCCCCTTCGTAAGTGCAGGTCCTAATTGAGCTTTTTTCTCTGTTCCCTCACCACAATCCAGATTCTTTTGGGGAGTTACCAGTACAGTAAGCATACCAGGAAGTACTTAATTTATTAAGCTACTGCTTTTCTTAATCTCAGTTGAGATATTTACTGATAAACAGCTACCTACGCAGCATGTTCATGTCGTTCCTAAATGAGCTTTTATCTCTCTCCCCTCACCACAAATCAGATTCTTCTGAGGAGTTCCCAGTACATTAACCTTTCCCCTGTGTAATTACCTTAACAAGCTCCAGCTGTTTTTATTCTAAGAAGGTTTACTCCCTGATATACAGCTGCATAACCCCTTCGTAAGTGCAGGTCCTAAATGAGCTTTTTTCTATGTTCCCTCACCACAATCCAGATTCTTTTGGGGAGTTACCAGTACAGTAACCATACTAGGAAGTACTTAATTTATTAAGCTACTGCTTTTCTTAATCTCACTGGAGATATTTACTGATAAACAGCTACCTACGCAGCATGTTCATGTCGTTCCTAGATGAGCTTTTATCTCTCTCCCCTCACCACAAATCATTTTCTTCTGAGGAGTTCCCAGTACATTATCCTTTCCCCTGTGTAATTACCTTAACAAGGTCCAGCTGTTTTTATTCTCAGAAAGTTTACTCCGTGATATACAGCTGCCTACCCCCTTCGTAAGTGCAGGTCCTAAATGAGCTTTTTTCTCTGTTCCCTCACCACAATCCAGATTCTTTTGGGGAGTTACCAGTACAGTAACCATACCAGGAAGTACTTAATTTATTAAGCTACTGCTTTTCTTATTCTCAGTGGAGATATTTACTGATGAACAGCTACCTACGGAGCATGTTCATGTCGTGCCTAAATGAGCTTTTATCTCTCTCCCTTCACCACAAATCAGATTCTTCTGAGGAGTTCCCAGTACATTATCCTTTATCCTGTGTAATTACCTTAACAAGCTCCAGCTGTTTTTATTCTAAGAAGGTTTACTCCCTGATATACAGCTGCCTAACCCCTTCGTAAGTGCAGGTCCTAAATGAGCTTTTTTCTCTGTTCCCTCACTACAATCCAGATTCTTTTGGGGAGTTACCAGTACAGTAACCATACCAGGAACTACTTAATTTATTAAGCTACTGCTTTTCTTAATCCCAGTGGAGATATTTACTGATAAACAGCTACCTACGCAGCATGTTCATGTCGTTCCTAAATGAGCTTTTATCTCTCTCCCCTCACCACAAATCAGATTCTTCTGAGGAGTTCCCAGTATATTATCCTTTCCCCTGTGTAATTACCTTAACAAGCTCCAGCTGTTTTTATTCTCAGAAGGTTTACTCCCTGATATACATCTGCGTACCCCCTTCGTAAGTGCAGGTCCTAAATGAGCTTTTTTCTCTGTTCCCTCACCACAGTCCAGATTCTTTTGGGGAGTTACCAGTAGAGTAACCATACCAGGAAGTACTTAATTTATTAAGCTACTCTTTTTCTTAATCTCAGTGGAGATATTTACTGATAAACAGCTACGTACGCAGCATGTTCATTTCGTTCCTAAATGAGCTTTTTTCTCTCTCCCCTCACGACAAATCAGATTCTTCTGAGGAGTTCCCGGTACATTACCCTTTCCCCTGTGTAATTACCTTAACAAGCTCCAGGTGTTTTTATACTCAGAAGGTTTACTCCCTGATATACAGCTGCCTACCCCCTTCGTAAGTGCAGGTCCTAAATGAGCTTTTTTCTCTGTTCCCTCACCACTATCCAGATTCTTTTGGGGAGTTACCAGTACAGTAACCATACCAGGAAGTACTTAATTTATTAAGCTACTGCTTTTCTTAATCTCAGTGGAGATATTTACTGATAAACAGCTACCTAAGCAGCATGTTCATGTCGTTCCTAAATGAGCTTTTATCTCTCTCCCCTCACCACAAATCAGATTCTTCTGAGGAGTTCCCAGTACATTATCCTTTCCCCTGTGTAATTACCTTAACAAGCTCCAGCTGTTTTTATTCTCAGAAGGTTTACTCCCTGATATACAGCTGCCTACCCCCTTCGTAAGTGCACGTCCTAAATGAGCTTTTTTCTCTGTTCCCTCACCACAATCCAGATTCTTTTGGGGAGTTACCAGTACAGTAACCATACCAGGAAGTACTTAATTTATTAAGCTACTGCTTTTCTTAATCTCAGTGGAGATATTTACTGATAAACAGCTACCTACGCAGCATGTTCATGTCGTTCATAGATGAGCTTTTATCTCTCTCCCCTCACCGCAAATCAGATTCTTCTGAGGAGTTCCCAGTACATTATCCTTTCCCCTGTGTAATTACCTTAAAAAGCTCCAGCTGTTTTTATTCTCAGAAGGTTTACTCCCTGATATACAGCTGCCTATCCCCTTCGTAAGTGCAGGTCCTAAATGAGCTTTTTTCTCTGTTCCCTCACCACAATCCAGATTCTTTTGGGGCGTTACCAGTACAGTAACCATACCAGGAAGTACTTAATTTATTACGCTACTGCTTTTCTTAAACTCAGTGGAGATATTTACTGACAAACAGCTACATACGCAGCATGTTCATGTCGTTCCTAAATGAGCTTTTATCTCTCTCCCCTCACCACAAATCAGATTCTTCTGAGGAGTTCCCAGTACATTATCCTTTCCCCTGTGTAATTACCTTAAAAAGCTCCAGCTCTTTTTATTCTCAGAAGGTTTACTCCCTGAAATACAGCTGGCTACCGCCTTCGTAAGTGCAGGTCCTCAATGAGCTTTTTCCTCTGTTCCCTCACCACAATCCAGATTCTTTTGGGGAGTTACCAGTACAGTAACCATACCGGGAAGTACTTAATTTATTAAGCTACTGCTTTTCTTAATCTCATTGGAGATATTTACTGATAAACAGCTACCTACACAGCATGTTCATGTCTTTCCTAAATGAGGCTTTATCTCTCTCCCCTCACCACAAATCAGATTCTTCTGAGGAGTTCCCAGTACATTATCCTTTCCCCTGTGTAATTACCTTAACAAGCTCCATCTTTTTTTATTCTCAGAAGGTTTACTCGCTGATATACTGCTGCCTAACCCCTTCGTAATTGCAGGTCCTAAATGAGCTTTTTTCTCTGTTCCCTCACCACAATCCAGATTCTTTTGGGGAGTTACCAGTACAGTATCCATACCAGGAAGTACTTAATATATTAAGCTACTGCTTTTCTTAATCTCAGTGGAGATATTTACTGATAAACAGCTATGTATGCAGCATGTACATGACGTTCTTAATAAGCTTTTATCTCTCTCCCCTCACCACAAATTAGATTCTTCTGAGGAGTTCCCAGTACATTATCCTTTCCCCTGTGTAATTACCTTAACAAGTTCCAGCTGTTTTTATTCTCAGAAGGTTTACTCCCTGATAAATAGCTGCCTAACCCCTTCGTCAGTGCAGGTCCTAAATTAGCTTTTTTCTCTGTTCCCTCACCACAATCCAGATTCTTTTGGGGAGTTACCAGTACAGTAACCATACCAGGAAGTACTTAATTTATTAAGCTACTGCTTTTCTTAATCTCAGTGTAGATATTTACTAATAAACAGCTACCTACATAACATGTTCATGTCGTTCCTAAATGAGATTTTATCTCTCTCCCCTCACCACAAATCAGATTCTTCTGAGGTGTTCCCAGTACATTATCCTTTCCCCTGTGTAATTACCTTAACAAGCTCTAGCTGTTTTTATTCTCAGAAGGTTTACTCCCTGATATACAGCTGCCTACCCCTTTCGTAAGTGCAGGTCCTAAATGATCTTTTTTCTCTGTTCCCTCACCACAATACAGATTGTTTTGGGGAGTTACCAGTACAGTAACCATACCCGGAATTACTTAATTTATTAAGCTACTGCTTTTCTTAATCTCAGTGGAGATATTTACTGATAAACAACTACGTACGCAGCATGTTCATGTCGTTCCTAAATGAGCTTTTATCTCTCTCCCCTCACCACAAATCAGATTCTTCTGAGGAGTTCCCAGTACATTATCCTTTCCCCTGTGTAATTACCTTAACAACTCCAGCTGTTTTTATTCCCAGAAGGGATACTCCCTGATATACAGCTGCCTACCCCCTTCGTAAGTGCAGGTCCTAAATGAGCTTTTTTCTCTGTTCCCTCACCACAATCCAGATTCTTCTGGGGTGTTACCAGTACAGTAACCATACCAGGAAGTACTTAATTTATTAAGCTACTGCTTTTCTTAATCTCAGTGGAGATATTTACTGATAAACAGCTACCTACGCAGCATGTTCATGTCGTTCCTAAATGAGCTTTTATCTCTCTCCACTCACCAGAAATCAGATTCTTCTGAGGAGTTCCCAGTACATTATCCTTTCCCCTGTTTGTTTGTTTGTCTATCTAATCTTTTGGGTTTTTATTCCTAATGAGGTCGACCAGTTGTCTATTTATTATTTTTTTTACTACGCATCAAGCTGCGCTGCTTGTCTTTGCTCCTGTGTGCTCGCGCACTCTCGCCTTTTCCACTTATTTTTATTTTTGATTCATTTTTGATATATTTTGTCAATTTAAAAAAAAATACGCATCGTGCTGTGCTGTTTGTGTTTGCTTGAGTGCATTCGCGCGCTCTCGCTTTCTCCACTTTACAATTTTTTTGTTATTATTTATCTATTCCTGAGAGTTTATCTTATTTTTTATTTGTTTATTTAAATGAAGTCGACCAGTTGCCTGCCCTTCCTTCCATTATCCGTCACCGAGACAAACTGAACAAAATTCTGAGTTCGACCTTGTAAAGATAAGGATTCAGGTCTGTCTGCTGTTTACCTTTGCTCCTGCGCGCACAGCCCTTCTCTCCACATTTATGTGTTTGTTTGTTTGTCTATCTAATCTTTTGGGCTTTTATTTCTAATGAGGTCGACCAGTTGTCTATTTATTATTTTTTTTACTACGCATCAAGTTGCGCTGCTTGTCTTTGCTCCTGTGTGCTCGCGCACTCTCGCCTTTTCCACTTATTTTTATTTTTAATTTATTTTTGATTTATTTTGTCAATTTTAAAAAAAATACGCATCGTGCTGTGCTGTTTGTGTTTGCTTGAGTGCATTCGCGCGCTCTCGCTTTCTCCACTTTACAATTTTTTTGTTATTATTTATCTATTCCTGAGAGTTTATCTTATATTTTATTTGTTTATTTAAATGAAGTCGACCAGTTGCCTGCCCTTCCTTCCATTATCCGTCACCGAGACAAACTGAACAAAGTTCTGAGGTCGACCTTGTAAAGATAAGGATTCAGGTCTGTCTGCTGATTACCTTTGTTCCTGCCCCCACTGCCCTTCTCTCCACATTTATGTGTTTGTTTGTTTGTCTATCTAATCTTTTGGGTTTTTATTTCTAATGAGGTCGACCAGTTGTCTATTTATTATTTTTTTTCACTGCACATCAAACTGTGCTGCTTGTCTTTGCTCCTGTGTGCTCGCGCACTCTCGCCTTTTCCACTTATTTTCATTTTTGATTTATTTTTGATTTATTTTGTCAATTTTAAAAAAAATACGCATCGTGCTGTGCTGTTTGTGTTTGATTGAGTGCATTCGCGGGCTCTCGCTTTCTCCACTTTACAATTTTTTGTTATGATTTATCTATTCCTGAGAGTTTATCTTATTTTTTATTTGTTTATTTAAATGAAGTCGACCAGTTGCCTGCCCTTCCTTCCATTATCCGTCACCGAGACAAACTGAACAAAATTCTGAGTTCGACCTTGTAAAGATAAGGATTCAGGTCTGTCTGCTGTTTACCTTTGCTCCTGCGCGCACAGCCCTTCTCTCCACATTTATGTGTTTGTTTGTTTGTCTATCTAATCTTTTGGGCTTTTATTTCTAATGAGGTCGACCGGTTGTCTATTTATTATTTTTTTTTCTACGCATCAAGCTGCGCTGTTTGTCTTTGCTCCTGTGTGCTCGCGCACTCTCGCCTTTTCCACTTATTTTTATTTTTGATTTATTTTTGATTTATTTTGTCAATTTAAAAAAAAATACGCATCCTGCTGTGCTGTTTGTGTTTGCTTGAGTGCATTCGCGCGCTCTCGCTTTCTCCACTTTACAATTTTTTTGTTATTATTTATCTATTCCTGAGTGTTTATCTTATTTTTATTTTTTTATTTAAATGAAGTCGACCAGTTGCCTGCCCTTCCTTCCATTATCCGTCACCGAGACAAACTGAACAAAGTTCTGAGGTCGACCTTGTAAAGATAAGGATTCAGGTCTGTCTGCTGTTTACCTTTGCTCCTGTGCGCACTGACCTTCTCTCCACATTTATGTGTTTGTTTGTTTGTCTATCTAATCTTTTGGGTTTTTATTTCTAATGAGGTCGACCAGTTGTCTATTTATTATTTTTTTTACTACGCATCAAGCTGCGCTGCTTGTCTTTGCTCCTGTGTGCTCGCGCACTCTCGCCTTTTCCACTTATTTTTATTTTTGATTTATTTTTGATTTATTTTGTCAATTTTAAAAAAAAATACGCATCGTGCTGTGCTGTTTGTGTTTGCTTGAGTGCATTCGCGCGCTCTCGCTTTCTCCACTTTACAATTTTTTTGTTATTATTTATCTATTCCTGAGAGTTTATCTTATTTTTTATTTGTTTATTTAAATGAAGTCGACCAGTTGCCTGCCCTTCCTTCCATTATCCGTCACCGAGACAAACTGAGCAAAGTTCTGAGGTCGACCTTGTAAAGATAAGGATTCAGGTCTGTCTGCTGTTTACCTTTGCTCCTGTGCGCACTGACCTTCTCTCCACATTTATGTGTTTGTTTGTTTGTCTATCTAATCTTTTGGGTTTTTATTTCTAATGAGGTCGACCAGTTGTCTATTTATTATTTTTTTTACTACGCATCAAGCTGCGCTGCTTGTCTTTGCTCTTGTGTGCTCGCGCACTCTCGCCTTTTCCACTTATTTTTATTTTTGATTTATTTTGTCAATTTAAAAAAAAATACGCATCGTGCTGTGCTGTTTGTGTTTGCTTGAGTGCATTCGCGCGCTCTCGCTTTCTCCACTTTACAATTTTTTTGTTATTATTTATCTATTCCTGAGAGTTTATCTTATTTTTTATTTGTTTATTTAAATGAAGTCGACCAGTTGCCTGCCCTTCCTTCCATTATCCGTCACCGAGACAAACTGAACAATGTTCTCAGGTCGACCTTGTAAAGATAAGGATTCAGGTCTGTCTGCTGTTTACCTTTTCTCCTGCGCGCACTGCCCTTCTCTCCACATTTATGTGTTTGTTTGTTTGTCTATCTAATCTTTTGGGTTTTTATTTTTAATGAGGTCGACCAGTTGTCTATTTATTATTTTTTTTACTACGCATCAAGCTGCGCTGCTTGTCTTTGCTCCTGTGTGCTCGCGCACTCTCGCATTTTCCACTTATTTTTATTTTTGATTTATTTTTGATTTATTTTGTCAATTTTAAAACAAATACGCATCGTGCTGTGCTGTTTCTGTTTGCTTGAGTGCATTCGCGCGCTCTCGCTTTCTCCACTTTACAATTTTTTTGTTATTATTTATCTATTCCTGAGAGTTTATCTTATATTTTATTTGTTTATTTAAATGAAGTCGACCAGTTGCCTGCCCTTCCTTCCATTATCCGTCACCGAGACAAACTGAACAAAGTTCTGAGGTCGACCTTGTAAAGATAAGGATTCAGGTCTGTCTGCTGTTTACCTTTGCTCCTGCGGGCACAGCCCTTCTCTCCACATTTATGTGTTTGTTTGTTTGTCTATCTAATCTTTTGGGCTTTTTTTTCTAATGAGGTCGACCAGTTGTCTATTTATTATTTTTTTTACTACGCATCAAGCTGCGCTGCTTGTCTTTGCTCCTGTGTGCTCGCGCACTCTTGCCTTTTCCACTTATTTTTATTTTTGATTTATTTTTGATTTATTTTGTCAATTTAAAAAAAAATACGCATCGTGCTGTGCTGTTTGTGTTTGCTTGAGTGCATTCGCGCGCTCTCGCTTTCTCCACTTTACAATTTTTTTGTTATTATTTATCTATTCCTGAGAGTTTATCTTATTTTTTATTTGTTTATTTAAATGAAGTCGACCAGTTGCCTGCCCTTCCTTCCATTATCCGTCACCGAGACAAACTGAACAAAGTTCTGAGGTCGACCTTGTAAAGATAAGGTTTCAGGTCTGTCTGCTGTTTACCTTTGCTCCTGCGCACACTGCCCTTCTCTCCACATTTATGTGTTTGTTTGTTTGTCTATCTAATCTTTTGGGTTTTTATTTCTAATGAGGTCGACCAGTTGTCTATTTATTATTTTTTTTACTACGCATCAAGCTGCGCTGCTTGTCTTTGCTCCTGTGTGCTCGCGCACTCTCGCCTTTTCCACTTATTTTTATTTTTGATTTATTTTTGATTTATTTTGTCAATTTAAAAAAAAAATACGCATCGTGCTGTGCTGTTTGTGTTTGCTTGAGTGCATTCGCGCGCTCTCGCTTTCTCCACTTTACAATTTTTTTGTTATTATTTATCTATTCCTGAGAGTTTATCTTATTTTTTATTTGTTTATTTAAATGAAGTCGACCAGTTGCCTGCCCTTCCTTCCATTATCCGTCACCGAGACAAACTGAGCAAAGTTCTGAGGTCGACCTTGTAAAGATAAGGATTCAGGTCTGTCTGCTGTTTACCTTTGCTCCTGTGCGCACTGACCTTCTCTCCACATTTATGTGTTTGTTTGTTTGTCTATCTAATCTTTTGGGTTTTTATTTTTAATGAGGTCGACCAGTTGTCTATTTATTATTTTTTTTACTACGCATCAAGATGCGCTGCTTGTCTTTGCTCCTGTGTGCTCGCGCACTCTCGCATTTTCCACTTATTTTTATTTTTGATTTATTTTTGATTTATTTTGTCAATTTTAAAACAAATACGCATCGTGCTGTGCTGTTTGTGTTTGCTTGAGTGCATTCGCGCGCTCTCGCTTTCTCCACTTTACAATTTTTTTGTTATTATTTATCTATTCCTGAGAGTTTATCTTATATTTTATTTGTTTATTTAAATGAAGTCGACCAGTTGCCTGCCCTTCCTTCCATTATCCGTCACCGAGACAAACTGAACAAAGTTCTGAGGTCGACCTTGTAAAGATAAGGATTCAGGTCTGTCTGCTGTTTACCTTTGCTCCTGCGGGCACAGCCCTTCTCTCCACATTTATGTGTTTGTTTGTTTGTCTATCTAATCTTTTGGGCTTTTTTTTCTAATGAGGTCGACCAGTTGTCTATTTATTATTTTTTTTACTACGCATCAAGCTGCGCTGCTTGTCTTTGCTCCTGTGTGCTCGCGCACTCTTGCCTTTTCCACTTATTTTTATTTTTGATTTATTTTTGATTTATTTTGTCAATTTAAAAAAAAATACGCATCGTGCTGTGCTGTTTGTGTTTGCTTGAGTGCATTCGCGCGCTCTCGCTTTCTCCACTTTACAATTTTTTTGTTATTATTTATCTATTCCTGAGAGTTTATCTTATTTTTTATTTGTTTATTTAAATGAAGTCGACCAGTTGCCTGCCCTTCCTTCCATTATCCGTCACCGAGACAAACTGAACAATATTCTGAGGTCGACCTTGTAAAGATAAGGATTCAGTTCTGTCTGCTGTTTACCTTTGCTCCTGTGTGCACTGCCCTTCTCTCCACATTTATGTGTTTGTTTGTTTGTCTATCTAATCTTTTGGGTTTTTATTTTTAATGAGGTCGACCAGTTGTCTATTTATTATTTTTTTTACTACGCATCAAGCTGCGCTGCTTGTCTTTGCTCCTGTGTGCTCGCGCACTCTCGCCTTTTCCACTTATTTTTATTTTTGAATTATTTTTGATTTATTTTGTCAATTTAAAAAAAAATACGCATCCTGCTGTGCTGTTTGTGTTTGCTTGAGTGCATTCGCGCGCTCTCGCTTTCTCCACTTTACAATCTTTTTGTTATTATTTATCTATTCCTGAGAGTTTATCTTATATTTTATTTGTTTATTTAAATGAAGTCGACCTGTTGCCTGCCCTTCCTTCCATTATCCGTCACCGAGACAAACTGAACAAAGTTCTGAGGTCGACCTTGTAAAGATAAGGATTCAGGTCTGTCTGCTGTTTACCTTTGTTCCTGCCCGCACTGCCCTTCTCTCCACATTTATGTGTTTGTTTGTTTGTCTATCTAATCTTTTGGGTTTTTATTTCTAATGAGGTCGACCAGTTGTCTATTTATTATTTTTTTTACTACGCATCAAGCTGCGCTGCTTGTCTTTGCTCCTGTGGGCTCGCGCACTCTCGCCTTTTCCACTTATTTTTATTTTTGATTTATTTTTGATTTATTTTGTCAATTTTAAAAAAAAATACGCATCGTGCTGTGCTGTTTGTGTTTGCTTGAGTGCATTCGCGCGCTCTCGTTTTCTCCACTTTACAATTATTTTGTTATTATTTATCTATTCCTGAGGGTTTATCTTATTTTTTATTTGTTTATTTAAATGAAGTCGACCAGTTGCCTGCCCTTCCTTCCATTATCCGTCACTGAGACAAACTGAACAAAGTTCTGAGGTCGACCTTGTAAAGATAAGGATTCAGGTCTGTCTGCTGTTTACCTTTGCTCCTGCGCGCACTGCCCTTCTCTCCACATTTATGTGTTTGTGTGTTTGTCTATCAAAACTTTTGGGTTTTTATTTTTAATGAGGTCGACCAGTTTTCTATTTATTATTTTTTTTACTACGCATCAAGCTGCGCTGCTTGTCATTGCTCCTGTGTGCTTGCGCACTCTCGCCTTTTCCACTTATTTTTATTTTTGATTTATTTTTTATTTATTTTGTCAATTTTAAAAAAAAATAGGCATCGTGCTGTGCTGTTTGTGTTTGCTTGAGTGCATTCGCGCGCTCTCGCTTTCTCCACTTTACAATTTTTTTGTTATTATTTATCTATTCCTGAGAGTTTATCTTATTTTTTATTTGTTTATTTAAATGAAGTCGACCAGTTGCCTGCCCTTCCTTCCATTATCCGTCACCGAGACAAACTGAACAAAGTTCTGAGGTCGACCTTGTAAAGATAAGGATTCAGGTCTGTCTGCTGTTTACCTTTGCTCCTGTGCGCACTGACCTTCTCTCCACATTTATGTGTTTGTTTGTTTGTCTATCTAATTTTTTGGGTTTTTATTTCTAATGAGGTCGACCAGTTGTCTATTTATTATTTTTTTTACTACGCATCAAGCTGCGCTGCTTGTCTTTGCTCCTGTGTGCTCGCGCACTCTCGCCTTTTCCACTTATTTTTATTTTTGATTTATTTTTGATTTATTTTGTCAATTTAAAAAAAAAATACGCATCGTGCTGTGCTGTTTGTGTTTGCTTGAGTGCATTCGCGCGCTCTCGCTTTCTCCACTTTACAATTTTTTTTGTTATTATTTATCTATTCCTGAGAGTTTATCTTATTTTTTATTTGTTTATTTAAATGAAGTCGACCAGTTGCCTGCCCTTCCTTCCATTATCCGTCACCGAGACAAACTGAACAAAGTTCTGAGTTCGACCTTGTAAAGGTAAGGATTCAGGTCTGTCTGCTGTTTACCTTTGTGTTGAACCTGGGTAACTGCAGTCGAAATCAGGACACGGGGGATGCAAGGCGAGTGAACCAATGCACACTTTATTCCAAGCGGGCCAGGGTTTATATAGGGATAGAAACCGATTTTACAATTACAGTGTAAAAGATCAATACAGCATGACATTTGTCTCAAATACAAAAGTGGAGGACATTTCCTATTGTGAGGGCAGGAACTTGATACAATGCTTTTCTATTTACAGGAGGTAGTGACTACAAAGATTGTTGATAACAAAGCAAGGAATTGTATACAACCTAGGTAGAACTATAATTATCTACTAGCTACTATCTCAATCTTGACTTCTCAAGTACTTGTGAATAGAACAATGAGGAGACTTTTCTGTTTATTGTGATAATCTAACATTAAAAGCAGCTGGTCAAGCAAGTCTCCAAGCAAGTCTCCAGGCAAGTCTCCTCTAGGAGACTTGCAAAGTAGGGGGGGAAAAGGAGAAACTCACAACAACTGGTGGCTGCCTTTGGCCCACAAACACCAGAAACTCCTTACTGGGAATGTTTTCCCAAGGGCCTATTAGTGTGCTAATGAGGCATCGGAGTAACCATGCCGGGGCCAAATTTTTCCACTGGTTGGAGACTTTAATTCTCCAACACCTTTGCTCCTGTGCGCACTGCCCTTCTCTCCACATTTATGTGTTTGTTTGTTTGTCTATCTAATCTTTTGGGTTTTTATTTCTAATGAGGTCGATCAGTTGTCTATTTATTATTTTTTTTACTACGCATCAAGCTGCGCTGCTTGTCTTTGCTCCTGTGTGCTCGCGCACTCTCGCCTTTTCCACTTATTTTTATTTTTGATTTATTTTTTATTTATTTTGTCAATTTTAAAAAAAATACGCATCGTGCTGTGCTGTTTGTGTTTGCTTGAGTGCATTCGCGCGCTCTCGCTTTCTCCACTTTACAATTACTTTGTTATTATTTATCTATTCCTGAGGGTTTATCTTATTTTTTATTTGTTTATTTAAATGAAGTCGACCAGTTGCCTGCCCTTCCTTCCATTATCCGTCACCGAGACAAACTGAACAAAGTTCTGAGGTCGACCTTGTAAAGATAAGGATTCAGGACTGTCTGCTGTTTACCTTTGCTCCTGCGCGCACTGCCCTTCTCTCCACATTTATGTGTTTGTTTGTTTGTCTATCTAATCTTTTGGGTTTTTATTTCTAATGAGGTCGACCAGTTGTCTATTTATTATTTTTTTTTACTACGCATCAAGCTGCGCTGCTTGTCTTTGCTCCTGTGTGCTCGCGCACTCTCGCCTTTTCCACTTATTTTTATTTTTGATTTATTTTGTCAATTTTAAAAAAAAATACGCATCGTGCTGTGCTGTTTGTGTTTGCTTGAGTGCATTCGCGCGCTCTCGCTTTCTCCACTTTACAATTTTTTTGTTATTATTTATCTATTCCTGAGAGTTTATCTTATTTTTTATTTGTTTATTTAAATGAAGTCGACCAGTTGCCTGCCCTTCCTTCCATTATCCGTCACCGAGACAAACTGAACAAAGTTCTGAGGTCGACCTTGTAAAGATAAGGATTCAGGTCTGTCTGCTGTTTACCTTTGCTCCTGCCCGCACTGCCCTTCTCTCCACATTTATGTGTTTGTTTGTTTGTCTATCTAATCTTTTGGGTTTTTATTTCTAATGAGGTCGACCAGTTGTCTATTTATTATTTTTTTTACTATGCATCAAGCTGCGCTGCTTGTCTTTGCTCCTGTGTGCTCGCGCACTCTCGCCTTTTCCACTTATTTTTATTTTTGATTTATTTTTGATTTATTTTGTCAATTTAAAAAAAATACGCATCGTGCTGTGCTGTTTGTGTTTGATTGAGTGCATTCGCGCGCTCTCGCTTTCTCCACTTTACAATTTTTTGTTATGATTTATCTATTCCTGAGAGTTTATCTTATATTTTATTTGTTTATTTAAATGAAGTCGACCAGTTGCCTGCCCTTCCTTCCATTATCCGTCACCGAGACAAACTGAACAAAGTTCTGAGGTCGACCTTGTAAAGATAAGGATTCAGGACTGTCTGCTGTTTACCTTTGCTCCTGCGCGCACAGCCCTTCTCTCCACATTTATGTGTTTGTTTGTTTGTCTATCTAATCTTTTGGGTTTTTATTTCTAATGAGGTCGACCAGTTGTCTATTTATTATTTTTTTTTACTACGCATCAAGCTGCGCTGCTTGTCTTTGCTCCTGTGTGCTCGCGCACTCTCGCCTTTTCCACTTATTTTTATTTTTGATTTATTTTGTCAATTTTAAAAAAAAATACGCATCGTGCTGTGCTGTTTGTGTTTGCTTGAGTGCATTCGCGCGCTCTCGCTTTCTCCACTTTACAATTACTTTGTTATTATTTATCTATTCCTGAGGGTTTATCTTATTTTTTATTTGTTTATTTAAATGAAGTCGACCAGTTGCCTGCCCTTCCTTCCATTATCCGTCACCGAGACAAACTGAAAAAAGTTGTGAGGTCGACCTTGTAAAGATAAGGATTCAGGTCTGTCTGCTGTTTACTTTTGCTCCAGCGCGCACTGCCCTTCTCTCCAAATTTATGTGTTTGTTTGTTTGTCTATCTAATCTTTTGGGTTTCTATTTCTACTGAGGTCGACCAGTTGTCTATTTATTATTTTTTTTACTATGCATCAATCTGCGCTGCTTGTCTTTGCTCCTGTGTGCTCGCGCACTCTCGCCTTTTCCACTTATTTTTATTTTTGATTTATTTTTGATTTATTTTTTCAATTTTAAAAAAAAATACGCATCGTGCTGTGCTGTTTGTGTTTGCTTGAGTGCATTCGCGCGCTCTCGCTTTCTCCACTTTACAATTTTTTTGTTATTATTTATCTATTCCTGAGAGTTTATCTTATTTTTTATTTGTTTATTTAAATGAAGTCGACCAGTTGCCTGCCCTTCCTTCCATTATCCGTCACCGAGACAAACTGAACAAAGTTCTGAGGTCGACCTTGTAAAGATAAGGATTCAGGTCTGTCTGCTGTTTACCTTTGCTCCTGCCCGCACTGCCCTTCTCTCCACATTTATGTGTTTGTTTGTTTGTCTATCTAATCTTTTGGGTTTTTATTTCTAATGAGGTCGACCAGTTGTCTATTTATTATTTTTTTTACTATGCATCAAGCTGCGCTGCTTGTCTTTGCTCCTGTGTGCTCGCGCACTCTCGCCTTTTCCACTTATTTTTATTTTTGATTTATTTTTGATTTATTTTGTCAATTTAAAAAAAATACGCATCGTGCTGTGCTGTTTGTGTTTGATTGAGTGCATTCGCGCGCTCTCGCTTTCTCCACTTTACAATTTTTTGTTATGATTTATCTATTCCTGAGAGTTTATCTTATATTTTATTTGTTTATTTAAATGAAGTCGACCAGTTGCCTGCCCTTCCTTCCATTATCCGTCACCGAGACAAACTGAACAAAATTCTGAGTTCGACCTTGTAAAGATAAGGATTCAGGTCTGTCTGCTGTTTACCTTTGCTCCTGCGCGCACAGCCCTTCTCTCCACATTTATGTGTTTGTTTGTTTGTCTATCTAATCTTTTGGGCTTTTATTTCTAATGAGGTCGACCAGTTGTCTATTTATTATTTTTTTTACTACGCATCAAGCTGCGCTGCTTGTCTTTGCTCCTGTGTGCTCGCGCACTCTCGCCTTTTCCACTTATTTTTATTTTTGATTTATTTTTGATTTATTTTGTCAATTAAAAAAAAAATACGCATCGTTCTGTGCTGTTTGTGTTTGCTTGAGTGCATTCGCGCGCTCTCGCTTTCTCCACTTTACAATTGTTTTGTTATTATTTATCTATTCCTGAGAGTTTATCTTATTTTTTATTTGTTTATTTAAATGAAGTCGACCAGTTGCCTGCCCTTCCTTCCATTATCCGTCACCGAGACAAACTGAACAAAGTTCTGAGGTCGACCTTGTAAAGATAAGGATTCAGGTCTGTCTGCTGTTTACCTTTGTTCCTGGCCGCACTGCCCTTCTCTCCACATTTATGTGTTTGTTTGTTTGTCTATCTAATCTTTTGGGTTTTTATTTCTAATGAGGTCGACCAGTTGTCTATTTATTATTTTTTTTCACTACACATCAAACTGTGCTGCTTGTCTTTGCTCCTGTGTGCTCGCGCACTCTCGCCTTTTCCACTTATTTTCATTTTTGATTTATTTTTGATTTATTTTGTCAATTTAAAAAAAATACGCATCGTGCTGTGCTGTGTGTGTTTGATTGAGTGCATTCGCGCGCTCTCGCTTTCTCCACTTTACAATTTTTTGTTATGATTTATCTATTCCTGACAGTTTATCTTATTTTTTATTTGTTTATTTAAATGAAGTCGACCAGTTGCCTGCCCTTCCTTCCATTATCCGTCACCGAGACAAACTGAACAAAGTTCTGAGGTCGACCTTGTAAAGATAAGGATTCAGGTCTGTCTGCTGTTTACCTTTGCTCCTGCCCGCACTGCCCTTCTCTCCACATTTATGTGTTTGTTTGTTTGTCTATCTAATCTTTTGGGTTTTTATTTCTAATGAGGTCGACCAGTTGTCTATTTATTATTTTTTTACTATGCATCAAGCTGCGCTGCTTGTCTTTGCTCCTGTGTGCTCGCGCACTCTCGCCTTTTCCACTTATTTTTATTTTTGATTTATTTTTTATTTATTTTTTCAATTTAAAAAAAAAATACGCATCGTGCTGTGCTGTTTGTGTTTGCTTGAGTGCATTCGCGCGCTCTCGCTTTCTCCACTTTACAATTTTTTTGTTATTATTTATCTATTCCTGAGAGTTTATCTTATTTTTTATTTGTTTATTTAAATGAAGTCGACCAGTTGCCTGCCCTTCCTTCCATTATCCGTCACCGAGACAAACTGATCAAAGTTCTGAGGTCGACCTTGTGAAGATAAGGATTCAGGTCTGTCTGCTGTTTACCTTTGCTCCTGCCCGCACTGCCCTTCTCTCCACATTTATGTGTTTGTTTGTTTGTCTATCTAATCTTTTGGGTTTTTATTTCTAATGAGGTCGACCAGTTGTCTATTTATTATTTTTTTTACTACGCATCAAGCTGCGCTGCTTGTCTTTGCTCCTGTGTGCTCGCGCACTCTCGCCTTTTCCACTTATTTTTATTTTTGATTTATTTTTGATTTATTTTGTCAATTAAAAAAAAATACGCATCGTTCTGTGCTGTTTGTGTTTGCTTGAGTGCATTCGCGCGCTCTCGCTTTCTCTACTTCACAATTGTTTTGTTATTATTTATCTATTCCTGAGAGTTTATCTTATTTTTTATTTGTTTATTTAAATGAAGTCGACCAGTTGCCTGCCCTTCCTTCCATTATCCGTCACCGAGACAAACTGAACAAAGTTCTGAGGTCGACCTTGTAAAGATAAGGATTCAGGTCTGTCTGCTGTTTACCTTTGTTCCTGGCCGCACTGCCCTTCTCTCCACATTTATGTGTTTGTTTGTTTGTCTATCTAATCTTTTGGGTTTTTATTTCTAATGAGGTCGACCAGTTGTCTATTTATTATTTTTTTTCACTACACATCAAACTGTGCTGCTTGTCTTTGCTCCTGTGTGCTCGCGCACTCTCGCCTTTTCCACTTATTTTCATTTTTGATTTATTTTTGATTTATTTTGTCAATTTAAAAAAAATACGCATCGTGCTGTGCTGTTTGTGTTTGATTGAGTGCATTCGCGCGCTCTCGCTTTCTCCACTTTACAATTTTTTGTTATGATTTATCTATTCCTGACAGTTTATCTTATTTTTTATTTGTTTATTTAAATGAAGTCGACCAGTTGCCTGCCCTTCCTTCCATTATCCGTCACCGAGACAAACTGAACAAAGTTCTGAGGTCGACATTGTAAAGATAAGGATTCAGGTCTGTGTGCTGTTTACTTTTGCTCCTGTGCGCACTGACCTTCTCTCCACATTTATGTGTTTGTTTGTTTGTCTTTCTAATCTTTTGGGTTTTTATTTCTAATGAGGTCGACCAGTTGTCTATTTATTATTTTTTTTACTACGCATCAAGCTGCGCTGCTTGTCTTTGCTCCTGTGTGCTCGCGCACTCTTGCCTTTTCCACTTATTTTTATTTTTGATTTATTTTTGATTTATTTTGTCAATTTAAAAAAAATACGCATCGTGCTGTGCTGTTTGTGTTTGCTTGAGTGCATTCGCGCGCTCTCGCTTTCTCCACTTTACAATCTTTTTGTTATTATTTATCTATTCCTGAGAGTTTATCTTATTTTTTACTTGTTTATTTAAATGAAGTCCACCAGTTGCCTGCCCTTCCTTCCATTATCCGTCACCGAGACAAAATGAACAAAGTTCTGAGGTCGACCTTGTAAAATAAGGATTCATGTCTGTCTGCTGTTTACCTTTGCTCCTGCGCGCACTGCCCTTCTCTCCACATTTATGTGTTTGTTTTTTTGTCTATCTAATCTTTTGGGTTTTTATTTCTAATGAGGTCGACCAGTTGTCTATTTATTATTTTTTTTACTACGCATCAAGCTGCGCTGCTTGTCTTTGCTCCTGTGTGCTCGCGCACTTTCGCCTTTTCCACTTATTTTTATTTTTGATTTATTTTTGATTTATTTTGTCAATTAAAAAAAAATACGCATCTTGCTGTCCTGTTTGTGTTTGCTTGAGTGCATTCACGCGCTCTCGCTTTCTCCACTTTACAATTTTTTTGTTATTATTTATCTATTCCTGACAGTTTATCTTATTTTTTATTTGTTTATTTAAATGAAGTCGACCAGTTGCCTGCCCTTCCTTCCATTATCCGTCACCGAGACAAACTGAACAAAGTTCTGATGTTGACATTGTAAAGATAAGGATTCAGGTCTGTCTGCTGTTTACCTTTGCTCCAGTGCGCACTGACCTTCTCTCCACATTTATGTGTTTGTTTGTTTGTCTATCTAATCTTTTGGGTTTTTATTTCTAATGAGGTCGACCAGTTGTCTATTTATTATTTTTTTTACTACGCATCAAGCTGCGCTGCTTGTCTTTGCTCCTGTGTGCTCGCGCACTCTTGACTTTTCCACTTATTTTTATTTTTGTTTCATTTTTGATTTATTTTGTCAATTTTAAAAAAAATACGCATCGTGCTGTGCTGTTTGTGTTTGCTTGAGTGCATTCGCGCGCTCTCGCTTTCTCCACTTTACAATCTTTTTGTAATTATCTATTCCTGAGAGTTTATCTTATTTTTTATTTGTTTATTTAAATGAAGTCGACCAGTTGCCTGCCCTTCCTTCCATTATCTGTCACCGAGACAAACTGAACAAAGTTCTGAGGTCGACCTTGTAAAGATAAGGATTCAGGTATGTCTGCTGTTTACCTTTGCTCCTGCGCGCACTGCCCTTCTCCCACATTTATGTGTTTGTTTGTTTGTCTATCTAATCTTTTGGGTTTTTATTTCTAATGAGGTCGACCAGTTGTCTATTTATTATTTTTTTTACTTCGCATCAAGCTGCGCTGCTTGTCTTTGCTCCTGTGTGCTCGCGCACTCTCGCCTTTTCCACTTATTTTTATTTTTGATTTATTTTTGATTTATTTTGTCAATTTTAAAAAAAATACGCATCGTGCTGTGCTGTTTGTGTTTGCTTGAGTGCATTCGCGCGCTCTCGCTTTCTCCACTTTACAATTTTTTTGTTATTATTTATCTATTCCTGAGAGTTTATCTTATTTTTTATTTGTTTATTTAAATGAAGTCGACCAGTTGCCTGCCCTTCCTTCCATTATCCGTCACCGAGACAAACTGAACAAAGTTCTGAGGTCGACTTGTAAAGATAAGTATTCAGGTCTTTCTGCTGTTTACATTTCCTCCTGCCCACACTGCCCTTCTCCCACATTTATGTGTTTGTTTGTTTGTCTATCTAATCTTTTGGGTTTTTATTTCTTATGAGGTCGACCAGTTGTCTATTTATTATTTTTTTTACTACGCATCAAGCTGCGCTGCTTGTCTTTGCTCCTGTGTGCTCGCGCACTCTCGCCTTTTCCACTTATTTTTATTTTTGATTTATTTTTTGATTTATTTTTTCAATTTAAAAAAAATACGCATCGTGCTGTGCTGTTTGTGTTTGCTTGAGTGCATTCGCGTGCTCTCGCTTTCTCCACTTTACAATTTTTTTGTTATTATTTATCTATTCCTGAGAGTTTATCTTATTTTTTATTTGTTTATTTAAATGAAGTCGACCAGTTGCCTGCCCTTCCTTCCATTATCCGTCACCGAGACAAACTGAACAAAGTTCTGAGGTCGACCTTGTAAAGGTAAGGATTCAGGTCTGTCTGCTGTTTACCTTTGCTCCTGCGCGCACTGCCCTTCTCTCCACATTTATGTGTTTGTTTGTTTGCTATCTAATCTTTTGGGATTTTATTTCTAATGAGGTCGACCAGTTGTCTATTTATTATTTTTTTTACTACGCATCAAGCTGCGCTGCTTGTCTTTGCTCCTGTGTGCTCGCGCACTCTCGCCTTTTCCACTTAATTTATTTTTGATTTATTTTTTATTTATTTTGTCAATTTAAAAAAAAAAACGCATCGTGCTGTGCTGTTTGTGTTTGCTTGAGTGCATTCGCGCGCTCTCACATTCTCCATTTTACAATTTTTTTATTATTTATCTATTCCGGAGAGTTTAACTTATTTTTTATTTGTTTATTTAAATGAAGTCGACGAGTTGCCTGCCCTTCCTTCCATTATCCGTCCCCGAGACAAACTGAACAAAGTTCTGAGGTCGACCTTGTAAAGATAAGGTTTCAGGTCTGTCTGCTGTTTACCTTTGCTCCTGCGCGCACTGCCCTTCTCTCCACATTTATTTGTTTGTTTGTTTGTCTATCTAATCTTTTGGGTTTTTATTTCTAATGAGGTCGACCAGTTGTCTATTTATTATTTTTTTTACTACGCATCAAGCTGCGCTGCTTGTCTTTGCTCCTGTGTGCTCGCGCACTCTTGACTTTTCCACTTATTTTTATTTTTGTTTCATTTTTGATTTATTTTGTCAATTTTAAAAAAAATACGCATCGTGCTGTGCTGTTTGTGTTTGCTTGAGTGCATTCGCGCGCTCTCGCTTTCTCCACTTTACAATCTTTTTGTAATTATCTATTCCTGAGAGTTTATCTTATTTTTTATTTGTTTATTTAAATGAAGTCGACCAGTTGCCTGCCCTTCCTTCCATTATCTGTCACCGAGACAAACTGAACAAAGTTCTGAGGTCGACCTTGTAAAGATAAGGATTCAGGTATGTCTGCTGTTTACCTTTGCTCCTGCGCGCACTGCCCTTCTCCCACATTTATGTGTTTGTTTGTTTGTCTATCTAATCTTTTGGGTTTTTATTTCTAATGAGGTCGACCAGTTGTCTATTTATTATTTTTTTTACTTCGCATCAAGCTGCGCTGCTTGTCTTTGCTCCTGTGTGCTCGCGCACTCTCGCCTTTTCCACTTATTTTTATTTTTGATTTATTTTTGATTTATTTTGTCAATTTTAAAAAAAATACGCATCGTGCTGTGCTGTTTGTGTTTGCTTGAGTGCATTCGCGCGCTCTCGCTTTCTCCACTTTACAATTTTTTTGTTATTATTTATCTATTCCTGAGAGTTTATCTTATTTTTTATTTGTTTATTTAAATGAAGTCGACCAGTTGCCTGCCCTTCCTTCCATTATCCGTCACCGAGACAAACTGAACAAAGTTCTGAGGTCGACTTGTAAAGATAAGTATTCAGGTCTTTCTGCTGTTTACATTTCCTCCTGCCCACACTGCCCTTCTCCCACATTTATGTGTTTGTTTGTTTGTCTATCTAATCTTTTGGGTTTTTATTTCTAATGAGGTCGACCAGTTGTCTATTTATTATTTTTTTTACTACGCATCAAGCTGCGCTGCTTGTCTTTGCTCCTGTGTGCTCGCGCACTCTCGCCTTTTCCACTTATTTTTATTTTTGATTTATTTTTTGATTTATTTTTTCAATTTAAAAAAAATACGCATCGTGCTGTGCTGTTTGTGTTTGCTTGAGTGCATTCGCGTGCTCTCGCTTTCTCCACTTTACAATTTTTTTGTTATTATTTATCTATTCCTGAGAGTTTATCTTATTTTTTATTTGTTTATTTAAATGAAGTCGACCAGTTGCCTGCCCTTCCTTCCATTATCCGTCACCGAGACAAACTGAACAAAGTTCTGAGGTCGACCTTGTAAAGGTAAGGATTCAGGTCTGTCTGCTGTTTACCTTTGCTCCTGCGCGCACTGCCCTTCTCTCCACATTTATGTGTTGGTTTGTTTGCTATCTAATCTTTTGGGATTTTATTTCTAATGAGGTCGACCAGTTGTCTATTTATTATTTTTTTTACTACGCATCAAGCTGCGCTGCTTGTCTTTGCTCCTGTGTGCTCGCGCACTCTCGCCTTTTCCACTTAATTTATTTTTGATTTATTTTTTATTTATTTTGTCAATTTAAAAAAAAAAAACGCATCGTGCTGTGCTGTTTGTGTTTGCTTGAGTGCATTCGCGCGCTCTCACATTCTCCATTTTACAATTTTTTTATTATTTATCTATTCCGGAGAGTTTAACTTATTTTTTATTTGTTTATTTAAATGAAGTCGACGAGTTGCCTGCCCTTCCTTCCATTATCCGTCCCCGAGACAAACTGAACAAAGTTCTGAGGTCGACCTTGTAAAGATAAGGTTTCAGGTCTGTCTGCTGTTTACCTTTGCTCCTGCGCGCACTGCCCTTCTCTCCACATTTATGTGTTTGTTTGTTTGTCTATCTAATCTTTTGGGTTTTTATTTCTAATGAGGTCGACCAGTTGTCTATTTATTACTTTTTTTACTACGCATCAAGCTGCGCTGCTTGGCTTAGCTCCTGTGTGCTCGCGCACTCTCGCCTTTTCCACTTATTTTTATTTTTGATTTATTTATTTTGTCAATTTAAAAAAAATACGCATCGTGCTGTGCTGTTTGTGTTTGCTTGAGTGCATTCGCGCGCTCTCGCTTTCTCCACTTTACAATTTTTTTGTTATTATTTATCTATTCCTGAGAGTTTATCTTATTTTTTACTTATTTATTTAAATGAAGTCGACCAGTTGACTGCCCTTCCTTCCATTATCCGTCACCGAGAAAAACTGAACAAAGTTCTGAGGTCGACCTTGTAAAGATAAGGATTCGGGTCTGTCTGCTGTTTACCTTTGCTCCTGCGCGCACAGCCCTTCTCTCCACATTTATGTGTTTGTTTGTTTGTCTATCTAATCTTTTGGGTTTTTATTTCTAATGAGGTCGACCAGTTGTCTATTTATTATTTTTTTTACTACGCATCAAGCTGCGCTGCTTGTCTTTGCTCCTGTGTGCTCGCGCACTCTCGCCTTTTCCACTTATTTTTATTTTTGATTTATTTTTGATTTATTTTGTCAATTTAAAAAAAAAATACGCATCGTGCTGTGCTGTTTGTGTTTGCTTGAGTGCATTCGCGCGCTCTCGCTTTCTCCACTTTACAATTTTTTTGTTATTATTTATCTATTCCTGAGAGTTTATCTTATTTTTTATTTGTTTATTTAAATGAAGTCGACCAGTTGCCTGCCCTTCCTTCCATTATCCGTCACCGAGACAAACTGAACAAAGTTCTGAGGTCGACCTTGTAAAGATAAGGATTCAGGTCTGTCTGCTGTTTACCTTTGCTCCTGCGCGCACTGCCCTTCTCTCCACATTTATGTGTTTGTTTGTTTGTCTATCTAATCTTTTGGGTTTTTATTTCTAATGAGGTCGACCCGTTGTCAATTTATTATTTTTTTTACTACGCATCAAGCTGCGCTGCTTGTCTTTGCTCCTGTGTGCTCGCGCACTCTCGCCTTTTCCACTTATTTTTATTTTTGATTTATTTTTGATTTATTTTGTCAATTTAAAAAAAATACGCATCGTGCTGTGCTGTTTGTGTTTGCTTGAGTGCATTCGCGCGCTCTCGCTTTCTCCACTTTACAATTTTTTTGTTATTATTTATCTATTCCTGAGGGTTTATCTTATTTTTTATTTGATTATTTAAATGAAGTCGACCAGTTGCCTGCCCTTCCTTCCATTATCCATCACCGAAACAAACTGAACAAAGTTCTGAGGTCGACCTTGTAAAGATAAGGATTCAGGTCTGTCTGCTGTTTACCTTTGCTCCTGCCCGCACTGCCCTTCTCTCCACATTTATGTGTTTGTTTGTTTGTCTATCTAATCTTTTGGGTTTTTATTTCTAATGAGGTCGACCAGTTGTCTATTTATTATTTTTTTTACGACGCATCAAGCTGCGCTGCTTGTCTTTGCTCCTGTGTGCTCGCGCACTCTCGCCTTTTCCACTTATTTTTATTTTTGATTTATTTTTGATTTATTTTGTCAATTTAAAAAAAAAATACGCATCGTGCTGTGCTGTTTGTGTTTGCTTGAGTGCATTCGCGCGCTCTCGCTTTCTCCACTTTACAAATTTTGTTATTATTTATCTATTCCTGAGAGTTTATCTTATTTTTTATTTGTTTATTTAAATGAAGTCGACCAGTTGCCTGCCCTTCCTTCCATTATCCGTCACCGAGACAAACTGAACAAAGTTCTGAGGTCGACCTTGTAAAGATAAGGATTCAGGTCTGTCTGCTGTTTACCTTTGCTCCTGCGCGCACTGCCCTTCTCTCCACATTTATGTGTTTGTTTGTTTGTCTATGTAATCTTTTGGGTTTTTATTTCTAATGAGGTCGACCAGTTGTCTATTTATTACTTTTTTTACTACGCATCAAGCTGCGCTGCTTGGCTTTGCTCCTGTGTGCTCGCGCACTCTCGCCTTTTCCACTTATTTTTATTTTTGATTTATTTATTTTGTCAATTTAAAAAAAATACGCATCGTGCTGTGCTGTTTGTGTTTGCTTGAGTGCATTCGCGCGCTCTCGCTTTCTCCACTTTACAATTTTTTTGTTATTATTTATCTATTCCTGAGAGTTTATCTTATTTTTTACTTATTTATTTAAATGAAGTCGACCAGTTGACTGCCCTTCCTTCCATTATCCGTCACCGAGAAAAACTGAACAAAGTTCTGAGGTCGACCTTGTAAAGATAAGGATTCGGGTCTGTCTGCTGTTTACCTTTGCTCCTGCGCGCACAGCCCTTCTCTCCACATTTATGTGTTTGTTTGTTTGTCTATCTAATCTTTTGGGTTTTTATTTCTAATGAGGTCGACCAGTTGTCTATTTATTATTTTTTTTACTACGCATCAAGCTGCGCTGCTTGTCTTTGCTCCTGTGTGCTCGCGCACTCTCGCCTTTTCCACTTATTTTTATTTTTGATTTATTTTTGATTTATTTTGTCAATTTAAAAAAAAAATACGCATCGTGCTGTGCTGTTTGTGTTTGATTGAGTGCATTCGCGCGCTCTCGCTTTCTCCACTTTACAATTTTTTTGTTATTATTTATCTATTCCTGAGAGTTTATCTTATTTTTTATTTGTTTATTTAAATGAAGTCGACCAGTTGCCTGCCCTTCCTTCCATTATCCGTCACCGAGACAAACTGAACAAAGTTCTGAGGTCGACCTTGTAAAGATAAGGATTCAGGTCTGTCTGCTGTTTACCTTTGCTCCTGCGCGCACTGCCCTTCTCTCCACATTTATGTGTTTGTTTGTTTTTCTATCTAATCTTTTGGGTTTTTATTTCTAATGAGGTCGACCCATTGTCAATTTATTATTTTTTTTACTACGCATCAAGCTGCGCTGCTTGTCTTTGCTCCTGTGTGCTCGCGCACTCTCGCCTTTTCCACTTATTTTTATTTTTGATTTATTTTTGATTTATTTTGTCAATTTTAAAAAAAATAGGCATCGTGCTGAGCTGTTTGTGTTTGCTTGAGTGCATTCGCGCGCTCTCGCTTTCTCCACTTTACAATTTTTGTGTTATTATTTATCTATTCCTAAGAGTTTATCTTATTTTTTATTTGTTTATTTAAATGAAGTCGACCAGTTGCCTGCCCTTCCTTCCATTATCCGTCACCGAGACAAACTGAACAAAGTTCTGAGGTCGACCTTGTAAAGATAAGGATTCAGGTCTGTCTGCTGTTTACCTTTGCTCCTGCGCGCACTGCCCTTCTCTCCACATTTATGTGTTTGTTTGTTTGTCTATCTAATCTTTTGGGTTTTTATTTCTAATGAGGTCGACCAGTTGTCTATTTATTATTTTTTTTACTATGCATCAAGCTGCGCTGCTTGTCTTTGCTCCTGTGTGCTCGCGCACTCTCGCCTTTTCCACTTATTTTTATTTTTGATTTATTTTTGATTTATTTGGTCAATTTAAAAAAATACGCATCGTGCTGTGCTGTTTGTGTTTGCTTGTGTGCATTCGCGCGCTCTCGCTTTCTCCACTTTACAATTTTTTTGTTATTATTTATCTATTCCTGAGAGTTTATCTTATTTTTTATTTGTTTATTTAAATGAAGTCGACCAGTTGCCTGCCCTTCCTTCCATTATCCGTCACCGAGAGAAACTGAACAAAGTTCTGAGGTCGACCTTGTAAAGATAAGGATTCAGGTCTGTCTGCTGTTTACCTATGCTCCTGCCCGCACTGCCCTTCTCTACACATTTATGTGTTTGTTTGTTTGTCTGTCTAATTTTTTGGGTTTTTATTTCTAATGAGGTCGACCAGTTGTCTATTTATTATTTTTTTTTACTACGCATCAAGCTGTGCTGTTTGTCTTTGCTCCTGTGTGCTCGCGCACTCTCGCCTTTTCCACTTATTTTTATTTTTGATTTATTTTTGATTTATTTTGTCAATTTTTAAAAAAATACGCATCGTGCTGTGCTGTTTGTGTTTGCTTGAGTCCATTCGCGTGCTCTCGCTTTCTCTAATTTACAAATTTTGTTATTATTTATCTATTCCTGAGAGTTTATCTTATTTTTTATTTGTTTATTTAAATGAAGTCGACCAGTTGCCTGCCCTTCCTTCCATTATCCGTCACCGAGACAAACTGAACAAAGTTCTGAGGTCGACCTTTTAAAGATAAGGATTCAGGTCTGTCTGCTGTTTACCTTTGCTCCTGCGCGCACTGCCCTTCTCTCCACATTTATGTGTTTGTTTGTTTGTCTATGTAATCTTTTGGGTTTTTATTTCTAATGAGGTCGACCAGTTGTCTATTTATTATTTTTTTACTACGCATCAAGCTGCGCTGCTTGTCTTTGCTCCTGTGTGCTCGCGCACTCTCGCCTTTTCCACTTATTTTTATTTTTGATTTATTTTTGATTTATTTTGTCAATTTAAAAAAAATACGCATCGTGCTGTGCTGTTTGTGTTTGCTTGAGTGCATTCGCGCGCTCTCGCTTTCTCCACTTTACAATTTTTTTGTTATTATTTATCTATTCCTGAGAGTTTATCTTATTTTTTATTTGTTTATTTAAATGAAGTCGACCAGTTGCCTGCCCTTCCTTCCATTATCCGTCACCGAGACAAACTGAACAAAGTTCTGAGGTCGACCTTGTAAAGATAAGGATTCAGGTCTGTCTGCTGTTTACCTTTGCTCCTGCCCGCACTGCCCTTCTCTCCACATTTATGTGTTTGTTTGTTTGTCTATGTAATCTTTTGGGTTTTTATTTCTAATGAGGTCGACCAGTTGTCTATTTATTATTTTTTTTACTACGCATCAAGCTGCGCTGCTTGTCTTTGCTCCTGTGAGCTCGCGCACTCTCGCCTTTTCCACTTATTTTTATTTTTGATTTATTTTTGATTTATTTTGTCAATTTTAAAAAAAATACGCATCGTGCTGTGCTGTTTGTCTTTGCTTGAGTGCATTCGCGCGCTCTCGCTTTCTCCACTTTACAATTTTTTTGTTATTATTTATCTATTCCTGAGAGTTTATCTTATTTTTCATTTGTTTATTTAAATGAAGTCGACCAGTTGCCTGCCCTTCCTTCCATTATCCGTCACCGAGACAAACTGAACAAAGTTCTGAGGTCGACGTTGTAAAGATAAGGATTCACGTCTGTCTGCTGTTTACCTTTGCTCCTGCGCGCACTGCCCTTCTCTCCACATTTATGTGTTTGTTTGTTTGTCTATCTAATCTTTTGGGTTTTTATTTCTAATGAGGTCGACCAGTTGTCTATTTATTATTTTTTTTACTACGCATCAAGCTGCGCTGTTTGTCTTTGCTCCTGTGTGCTCGCGCACATCTCGCCTTTCCACTTATTTTTATTTTTGATTTATTTTTGATTTATTTTGTCAATTTAAGAAAAAATACGCATCGTGCTGTGCTGTTTGTGTTTGCTTGAGTGCATTCGCGCGCTTTCGCTTTCTCCACTTTACAATTTTTTTTGTTATTATTTATCTATTCCTGAGAGTTTATCTTATTTTTTATTTGTTTACTTAATTGAAGTCGACCAATTGCCTGCCCTTCCTTCCATTATCCGTCCCCGAGACAAACTGAACAAA
Source organism: Perognathus longimembris pacificus (assembly GCF_023159225.1). Lineage (NCBI taxonomy): Eukaryota > Metazoa > Chordata > Mammalia > Rodentia > Heteromyidae > Perognathus > Perognathus longimembris. The sequence continues at coordinate 2,229 of NW_025957975.1, read as the reverse complement.
GTTCTGAGGTCGACCTTGTAAAGATAAGGATTCAGGTCTGTCTGCTGTTTACCTTTGCTCCTGCGCGCACTGCCCTTCTCTCACATTTATGTGTTTGTTTGTTTGTCTATCTAATCTTTGGGTTTTTATTTCTAATGAGGTCGACCAGTTGTCTATTTATTATTTTTTTTACTACGCATCAATCTGCGCTGCTTGTCTTTGCTCCTGTGTTCTCGCGCACTCTCGCCTTTTCCACTTATTTTTATTTTTGATTTATTTTTGATTTATTTTGTCAATTTAAAAAAAAATACGCATCGTGCTGTGCTGTTTGTCTTTGCTTGAGTGCATTCGCGCGCTCTCGCTTTCTCCACTTTACAATTTTTTTGTTATTATTTATCTATTCCTGAGAGTTTATCTTATTTTTTATTTGTTTGTTTAAATGAAGTCGACCAGTTGCCTGCCCTTCCTTCCATTATCCGTCACCGAGACAAACTGAACAAAGTTCTGAGGTCGACCTTGTAAAGTAAGGATTCAGTTCTGTCTGCTGTTTACCTTTGCTCCTGCGCGCACTGCGCTTCTCTCCACATTTATGTGTTTGTTTGTTTGTCTATCTAATCTTTTGGGTTTTTATTTCTAATGAGGTCGACCAGTTGTCTATTTATTACTTTTTTTACTACGCATCAAGCTGCGCTGCTTGTCTTTGCTCCTTTGTGCTCGCGCACTCTCGCCTTTTCCACTTATTTTATTTTGATTTATTTTTGATTTATTTTGTCAATTTAAAAAAAAATACGCATCGTGCTGTGCTGTTTGTGTTTGCTTGAGTGCATTCGCGCGCTCTCGCTTTCTCCACTTTACAATTTTTTTGTTATTATTTATCTATTCCTGAGAGTTTATCTTATTTTTTATTTGTTTATTTAAATGAAGTCGACCAGTTGCCTGCCCTTCCTTCCATTATCCGTCACCGAGACAAAGTGAACAAAGTTCTGAGGTCGACCTTGTAAAGATAAGGATTCAGGTCTGTCTGCTGTTTACCTTTGCTCCTGCGCGCACTGCCCTTCTCTCCACATTTATGTGTTTGTTTGTTTGTCTATGTAATCTTTTGGTTTTTATTTCTAATGAGGTCGACCAGTTGTCTATTTATTATTTTTTTTACTACGCATCAAGCTGCGCTGCTTGTCTTTGCTCCTGTGTGCTCGCGCACTCTCGCCTTTTCCACTTATTTTTATTTTTGATTTATTTTGTCAATTTAAAAAAAAAACGCATCGTGCTGTGCTGTTTGTGTTTGCTTGAGTGCATTCGCCCGCTCTCGCTTTCTCCACTTTACAATTTTTTTGTTATTATTTATCTATTCCTGAGAGTTTATCTTATTTTTTATTTGTTTATTTAAATTAAGTCGACCAGTTACCTGCCCTTCCTTCCATTATCCGTCACCGAGACAAACTGAACAAAGTTCTGAGGTCGACGTTGTAAAGATAAGGATTCAGGTCTGTCTGCTGTTTACTTTTGCTCCTGCGCGCACTGCCCTTCTCTCCACATTTATGTGTTTGTTTGTTTGTCTATCTAATCTTTTGGGTTTTTATTCCTAATGAGGTCGACCAGTTGTCTATTTATTATTTTTTTTTCTACGCATCAAGCTGCGCTGCTTGTCTTTGCTCCTGTGTGCTCGCGTACTCTCGCCTTTTCCACTTATTTTTATTTTTGATTTATTTTTGATTTATTTTGTCAATTTAAAAAAAATACGCATCGTGCTTTGCTGTTTGTGTTTGCTTGAGTGCATTCGCGCGCTCCCGCTTTCTCTACTTTACAATTTTTTTGTTATTATTTATCTATTCCTGAGAGTTTATCTTATTTTTTATTTGTTTATTTAAATGAAGTCGACCAGTTGCCTGCCCTTCCTTCCATTATCCGTCACCGAGACAAACTGAACAAAGTTCTGAGGTCGACCTTGTAAAGATAAGGATTCAGGTCTGTCTGCTGTTTACCTTTGCTCCTGCGCGCACTGCCCTTCTCTCCACATTTATGTGTTTGTTTTTTTGTCTATCTAATCTTTTGTGTTTTTATTTCTAATGAGGTCGACCAGTTGTCTATTTATTATTTTTTTTACTACGCATCAAGCTGCGCTGCTTGTCTTTGCTCCTGTGTGCTCGCGCACTCTCGCCTTTTCCACTTATTTTTATTTTTTATTTATTTTTTATTTATTTTGTCAATTTAAAAAAAATACGCATCGTGCTGTGCTGTTTGTGTTTGCTT